>NW_005843471.1:94899-101565 GCF_000455745.1 Alligator sinensis
ACACGTATCTCTGCTCACACCATGACCTGAGCCCTGCACCCCAGGATGAAAGCCGCTTACTGCAGCTGGTGCACAGAGCAGCAGGAGATAACAAGTTAAGGATAACAAAAATTTTTTTTTTAGCGAGCCCACAAAGTCTGCCAAGTTTCAAGGAGAGAGGTGCAGGGTTTCTGGGAAACTGCACCTCAAACTGCTGACGAGCAAAACTCATGACATAGGTGACATTGTGTGTGTGTTAAGGCACAGGGGTGAAAACTGCAGACATGCTAGCCCCTGTGGAGGACACAAAGTCTGCCAAGTTTCAAGGAGATAGGTGGAGGGGTTTGCGGGAAACTGCACCTCAAGCTGCAGAGAAGCAAAACTTGTGACATGGGTGACACTGTATGCGTTAAGGCACAGCGGGGTGACAGCTGCAGGGATGGTGGCCCCTGCTGCAGCCACGAAGCCTGCCAGCTGTCAAGGAGATCGGTGCAGGGGAGTTCTGGGGCCTGCACCTCTAGCTGCTGACGGGCAAAACTCGTGTCATGGGTGCTTGTGCAACTGTGTCTGGACTGAGCCTCTCGGGCTCTGCATGCTGTTTGAATACCCGTGTCCCAGGGGTGGTGCATGGCCAATACTGACCAATACCCCCAACACTGCTGGAGGCCCTAAGACAGGCCGAGAGCAGCAAGAGTGAAAATCAGGAGATCCTAAGCAGGATCAGCCTCACAAGTAACTAAGTTATTTAGGAGCATGAGCACCCTTTAGAGTCAATGGGGCTTCAGCTGCTAAGACTGTGGGCTCTTCTAAGCAGGCCAGAGATGGGAGATATTTTGTGGCAGGTTACTTGGTGGTGTTAATGCTCACAGGAACTTGATGTACCAATCAGATTCAGGGAAATGTGATAGAGATCTGTGTACAGCAGGGTGAAAGAACCCGCATCCCCAGGAGCCACGTCCCCGCGAGAGGTGCTTTCTCTCCAGAAACCACCAGCCCTCAGCCTTGAGCCGTGGTACTGCAGCTGTGCACATAGACGGCAGCCCTTGGGCTGGAGGGGCAGCATACTTGTGACCATCATGTTTCTCACCAAGTCCCTGATTGTTTCAGCCTTAGGTAACCCCCGCACACAGCTCTCAGCACCGTGCTCCTGGACACAAATTCCAGCACTGGGCTCTTGGCTGGATTGCAAATGCCTTTTCATGGTGATGGAGGTAGCTGTAGAGGGGTTGTTAGGATGCTGCTGCAAAGCTGCCTGGAAAGCAGAAGAATTAGCATCAAATGCCTTCCGGTCCCAAGACCTGATGGGCTCCTGTGTCAGCCCGAGACCTGCTGGAAGCTGACAATTGCCCTGTTGTGTTTCCACAGTGTTGGGAGTCCAGTTACATCTTCACCAGCCTCAGGGGTTCCTGTTTGTGGAAGTCGGTGGGACAGCAGAGATCCACTGCTCCTCCAGGGCGGATTTGGAAGGGGGAGCAAATGTGCACTGGTATCTGAGATGGGTGGGTGAGGCCCCCACGTGCATTAAGGACTGCGAGGATGGTTCAAATGGGAGCAAATTTGCTTGCAAGCATCAGAAATACAACACAGCCCTGGAGATCAGGGACATCGAAAGGAATGAGTCTGGAATTTATTACTGTTCACGTACACATGCTGGCTCCTTGACGTTTGGGAAGGGAACCACAGTGATCGTTGGAGGTAACGAAGCATTGCTTCTTTGATTAGAATATCTGAGTGTCTCATTGCTCTGAAAAGAAACTGTAAGAATGTAAAAGAGTAAATTGATAAAAAGGAGCTGTGTTTTTAGCCAAGTAAAATGGGTTCAGCATTAGCTGCTGGGGGCAGAGAGAGAATAGGCTATGCAGTGTTTATTCACAGGGAAAACCTGGCAAGTGGTGCAGGGAAGTGCTGGGTCTCTGTGGGGCTGGTCTGTGCAGCCAGGCTGGGAATGTTTCTCCCTCTGAGCCGTGACGGCGGGTGACACTCTGGTGATCTCTCCAAGCTGCTAGTGCTGCCTTGAGAAGGCTGCCCGGCTCACTTCTGGTCAGGACAGCCATGCATTGGGCTGGTTCCTCTGTTCCAGATCAGGATGGCACATTTCCTTATTCCCCAGTAGACTTTTATCTCCCTTAATCTCATGGTGACAGACCCACAGCTGAGGCCAGGCTGCAGCTCAGCTCTGTCTCCCTCACTGAACTCTCGGCTTCCTTTTTCCCCAGACAGCTTCAGCGACAACAGCTCCGTGCTGCTCCTGGGCCCTGTTGCAGGGGAGAACGGAGTCACAGATCCTGCACATCTGGCCTGTGTGATCCGGGGTGTCTCCAGCCTTGTCCAGGTGTCCTGGCACATTTCAGGGGAAGAGTCAGCCCAGGGCCTGCTGCGCTCGCTGGAAGCCAGTGCTGGGTCCTTAACACTCATCCATGGCATCAGCATCCCCTGGGCCAGCTGGGCCAGTGGGGTGGCCGTCACCTGCGAAGTCACATTCAACTCATCCGACAGCAGCGTTACCAGACATGCTGTCTATTCTGGAGGTAAGTGGTTCTGCATTTGAAGCTAAGACATAACATGCATGAAAAGCCTCTGCAATCACTCATGCCACTAACACGCATGTTATAGGCTGAACAATTGGGTTGTGCTTGAAAGTAGGCAGATGTACCAAGAATTTTGGGGAAGGTGGAATGACACCATGCCAGAAAATGAGGCAAGGTATGGGCCAGCTCAGAGAGTTAAATGATAATATCCAGGGGAGAGGGGAGTTAGGAGCCGATGAAGGGAGGAGAGGAGTGTGCTGGATGCTATAAGGGCTGTGGGGTGAGTGAAACAGTGCAGGGGGACTTTTGGAGATGGCAGAGGATACCAGGAAAATCCTGTCCCCGTGAAAAGCAAGCAGCTCAGTTAGGAGTGAGCAGCCTGATTCTCCTTGAGACAAGCAGGGAGGTTGGACACAATAAATCCCTCAAGCTCAGTTCCCAGCTTCCATCCAGAGGTCTCCCAGGGCTTTACAAGAGCTGGTAGTGCCAGCACTGCTTTCCAGGTGAGGAAACTGAGGCACAGGCAAGGGCAGGACTTGTAGGTGAGTGACAGCACCAGTGACGTGCCCAGCTCACTTCAGTCCTCTGAACAATGGACCCAGCTGCCCCAGAGTAGAGCCTGGATGTGAATCTTTTTGCTCTCCCTTGTAGCTCCCTCCGCACCCTGCGTCATGCTCCCTGTCGTGGCAGTGGTCAGTGCCCTGCTGCTGGTCACGGTGCCCCTGAGTCTCATCTGGATCCACTGCCCTCCCAGGCGGGGTAAGAAACAGCGCGTGGCCCCCAGACGCTCCCTGGGCATCACCAGTGGGCTCACCTGTGCGGGACAACCAGGCTGCAGCCGTCACAGGCCCCAAGGCTTGTCCTGTGCCTGGAGTTTGGCTCTGAGCTCTGCCCCGGGGAGCGATGTAGAAAGGCCCCCACCACAGACAGCCTGAGTATGGGGTCCATGGCTCATGCAGGGCATGAGGCTTTGCACCAGGGACTCATCCTTGTGCTCAGCCCTGTGTCCATGGGGGCACATCAGTGGAAGAGGAGCTATGACCACTGTCTCCATTTCAGGATCCCGGCCCAGGAAGCTAGCACCTCACATATCCCAGGAGAATCAGGTATGGCCCATTACAAACCCTTGCTGTCTGCCTTGGTGGGCCTGTCTGTGTCCAACCTCACAGCACAGCATGCATTCACACTGAGCAATTGACTGACAAGGGAGAAACATGGTTTAAGAGCAAGCGTTATCTCAGCTTGGCTGCTCACGATTGTTGGACCCTGGTATAGTAATTTTAACTGCTTTATCCCTGTGTGTAGAAATGGAGTGAACAAGACCTCCTTCCTCTGCGTTCTGGGAATGTCAGATGGTAGCTTCAGATCCTCTTTGGGTGTTAGATGGACCCTGACCTTTGTTCGGCACTTAAATAAATCAGGGGACTGAATTATCTTACATATAAGACACCTCACCTCTCATAGGCACCTTTTGTTTGAAAGGCATTATGAAAAAATATTTTTACCCCCAAATTATGGCAGCAGCGAGCAGGGACAGAGCCTCCTCTTCCTGCTTCACTAAAACCTGAGCTGCAGAGGAAGCCTGGTCTCCGTGGGTGGACCTCTGATCTTGAACAGATCTAAAGAGGTGTGAAATAGGAGCAGAGACCAGATGACCTAGCAGACAGGAAAAGTGCCCTCAGAGACTAGGTCACTAGTGCAGTGACCACGGAAAAGGAGAGATGGTTGTTAACCCCTGTGCAGTGAAGAGCAAGGGGGCTGTGAACTCCCTCAGCTGCCTAAAGAGGAATAGTAGAGCTACAGTGCAGCAGGGAGTGAGGCCGGGGGCTTCTATCTCAGGGAAAGTGATTTACTTGCCCACTGAATACCCGCAACACAAATATAGGCTGGGTTGGGGTAAAAGGTGTGTGTTTCATGCTAGAAAATACAGTGTTTGCAGAGCACTTCAAGAGATGGATGTGTGAACTACTTAATGAGGGGTAGAGGCTGGCAGGGCTTCACTGGACCAGGGGAAGTGCCCATGTGCCTGCTGCGCTTATGCCAGGGTATGTGAAAGCCAGACTGGTTTAGGTTATCCCTGGTTCACTGAGTGTTAAGGACACCCAAGTAGCAATGCATGAGAGTAGACACAAGGGGGGGGGGGGTTACAAAGAATAGCTGATATATAGGAAAGCCCCCACCTCCTTTTAACCCACAGGAAATGTTCATGTGTCCTGACTCCAAGAGCCTGCACTGCATGGTGCTCTGGATCTGGCCCCCAGCTCATTGGAGTCAATGTGTTGGCAGTCCATTGATTTCATTAAGCCTTTATAGGGAAAGCAGAAGCATAAGGGACCAGAGAAGACTTTCACTGGGGCTCAGGGAATCTCAGCCCCCTTGAACAGGTGCCTGGTTCCTTTTCCAATGCTATGAAATGTTGCCAGCAGGACGGACTCATATACGCGGACCTGGCGTTTGAGCCGCCAACTCGCTGCAAGCCCAGAAAGCAGCAGGCAGCATGAAGGAAGAATGGGATGCCATGAACAGCCGCATCCACAGGCTCCTTCATGAAGGGATGGCGGCCAGTTCTTTGTTGATTGGCGTGAACCTTGCCAGCCATCAAGACGGCTCCACGGGGGGACACACTCTGTCCTTGCGGCATTCAGACTGGACAGGTCAGAAGTCCCCAGCGATGAGCATGGCTGGGGGGACATCGTTTTCCATTATTGCAGCAAATACTTCCCAGGAGAACCAAGAGGAACAGTTTCTCCCATCATGGGACATTTGAAGACAAACCTAAATTTCCCTTTTTTTCCCCCTGAAATTCCCAGCTGCAAACATCCCCTGTGGAGGAGCATCAGGTGGACTCTTGAGCTGTTCGGCAATAAGGGAAAAAGAGACAATGCCCAGGGAGCTGGGCCTGTGTCTAGCCCACAACTGGACAGGAACCTGTGCTGCAGGATCTGTGCTGCGCTCCCATGTGAGCTGGGAGGATGCTGCGCTGTGGGCTTAGCATGTGCCAGGTACCAGGCTCTGAATGCACTCATCCCTGGCCTTTTCTCTGCTTTTGTTACCCATGCTAATTTTTTTCAGCAAGTCTGTGGTACTGTCCCCCTGCCCTTGGCTATGTGCACAAGCCTTGTCTGTGCAACCTTCTGACCAAAAAATAAAAGCCTCAAATATTTGTTGCCCCAAAATGACAGTTTTTCCTTGCACGTGGAGAAGCATTGCTGGAAGATTTTTGGAAGAAAAATCTAGATGCAATTTTTAGAATAAACACCTTTCTCTGTTCTGGGGGATGCAGTACATCATAAGGGCAGAAGGGCCCAGAATTATGGTCCAGAGCTTGGTGTTCATGGCAATCGCTTCAGCTTTGAGCTCCCCCATTGCAGTCTGAGTGGCTGTGTGACCCGTGCAGGGCTCAGAGCTACAAGAACAACCCACCCGAGGACTTAACCAGCTTCCCAAGCAGGGTTTGTAGCCCCGGATGACCTCCATACACCACAACTTCATGCAGCCCATACTCAGCTGTGTTTTGTGTTTAAGCAGCCTGGTGATCTACAGTCTCATCCCTGCCTCTGCAGCAATAGGCAGCCTTGTAATGAAGCATCTCTAGACCTGATGCTTAAAGGTATCAAAGCCCATTGACACCCACCCAGCAGGGCAGAGGGATGCAGAAGTCACTGCTATTGATTGAACTCACAGACTAAGCAAAGAAAGATCTGAATGGGATGCAAAATAACTTCCTGAATTCAGCCCTGCCAGCATCCCTCAGACAACACTGATGCTGGATTTTTGCTGTATATGTGCTTGAAAGTGGATGATCTGCAGAACCGGGAGGTATCAGGACAGAGAGGCCAATCCCCCCAGGCAGCAGCAGCAGCAATGGGGTGACATGCACGGCCCTCTGTGACAAGCTCATACCAAGCTGGCCCCCACTGGACTAGGGAGTGGACACACCTACAACACATGGGTATCATTTCCACCACTATGGCAGTGGGCCTCATTTACCTTGTGGTAACTTTATCCCAGAACAGAGTGGCTTGACAGTGGTGTGAGGTTGTGTGTGTGGCGGGCCAGTAGGGGGCGCTCCTGCATTGAGCCGCCCACCTCCCTGCGCCCGACCACCTTCCAGGCTCCGAGTGCCTCCCTGGGGTGCCTCCCGTCCGGCCGACCCCTT
>NW_005843471.1:101793-114918 GCF_000455745.1 Alligator sinensis
AGGAATCCCATAGAGCAAACCAGGGTGGCTGAGGTAGCCGTTTCAACACGCATCTGAGTTACTGAAGCTAAATATCTGATCGGATCTCTAGTAGCTTACTCACTCGCATCGTCCAGAGGTGGTTGTTGTTTCCTCTGGAGGCAGGGCACTCTTGGAGCATGCGGTGATGAGGAGAGAGCCAGGTTCAGATTCACCTGGATGACCGCATGGGTAATGGCTCCCCTTCTTCCTGGCCCAGGCCTTTTTATCACCTCTCTGACCTCAGCAGCCGGTCCAATCGAAGCTGCCAATACTGGCCACAAACCGTCCAATCTGCAAAGCATCCCTGGCTACCTGGGCCCGCGCGCAGGGCTGGGTCTTTCCCCCCCTGCCCAGGTGACCAGAGCATCGCCTCCCAGGCGCCAGGCTTTTGTCTGCAGACAAGGAGCGAGATCCCCGCTGTGAGAGATTCAACAGCAGCCTCTCAGGCTGGCAGAGACAGATCTCTGGAGAGGGGCACCGACGGGGCATTTCTGCCACAGTGTGTTGTGTGTCTGCCCTCCTAGGCAAATAAAACTCTGCAGCCTTTTTGCATTGGTATAAATGACCTCAGGAGGTAGGGGAGGGGGGGGCGCAGCATGTGCCCTCTTCCATTTTAGGACATTGAATAAGACAGCAAACATACAGCCCCACTTCACTGACACCCGAGAGCTAGCACAGTGCAGAGCTCCTTTGGTCTCAAGAGCCTGCTGGGACTGGGCGGTCAGAGGGATTTGTCTGTGCAGTGCTGGCTCTGAAGTCAGTCCTTAGCATGGAGGGGCCAAGCAGGGGGAGAGCTCTAGGGGGGGTGGCAGTAGGGTTAGCTGCAGCTTGCATCCATCATAGACTCCTAGAGATGTCTGGAGGGAAGGTAGCTCCAGAGGTCACATCTAATCCGGCCCCTGCCTGAGGCAGGATCAGCCCTATCCAAACCAGCCCAGACACATCTCTAATCAACTCCCTGGGGGACTCCCCCACAATACTGATGACCAGCACAGGAAGACGGCTTGCAGGGCAGGTTGTTCCCTGTGCCCCAGCTCCCTCCAGGAGGTCAGCAGCTGCCTTTGCTCTTGGCCTCCCTGATTTCCACCCCAGAGGGCCAGCTGGTCCCACTCAGTGCCTGTCAGTCCTGTGCCCAGCATCACCCCTTGTTTGCCCTTGGCCCTTTGTGTGCCCCACACTGCCACTGCCAGCCACATGTGCTTTCTGGACATGCTAATGTGTGGGCAGAGCTTTGCAAGGGGCCCCACTTCCTGCCCCCCTCGCTGGAATGGGGTGAGTAGGAAATGGTGCAGTTAGGGCTGTCACTTGTACAGGGGTTTACTGCCCGGACTGGCCCAGAAAGACCTCGCCCTGGGGAGGATAAGATGCCTAAAGCCCCATGAGCTGATGCTGACAGCAATAAATGGAAGATTAAATAAATGACAGAGATGCAGATGAACTACTGGGTACTCCATCTTTATTCTTGGGTTCTCATTCACTGCATTATTTGATATCATTTAAGTTTTTCTCTTCCCCCAGGGTGACCTGCTCCCCAATGCAACTTGACCTTGTAGTCTGTTCATTGCTCCCTATTTAGAAACTCAGCATGCTGCAGCCCCTCCATGGTGTCTGATTGAAGTCAGCCTGCTGCTTACAGAAGCTGATCCCTGATGTACTTAGTCTATGAGGTGCAAATCTCCCCTGCTTCCAGTTCAGCTTGTCTTGGGGCTTCCCTACTGTTGAGCATGTAGTGCAATCGGTTGTGTGAAGTTGCCATGGCACAAGGGGTGACACAGCTATAAGCACTTGCCTGGTAATTATGCATTGGATCCCTACCTGGGAAAACTGTTTAATTAGCACAAATGCCCTCATCAATGTGTTACGCCTATGAAGAAACCTGTGTGGTACTGGGGTTCGTACCCTGCCTCCAGGGCGTTGTCTAGTCTAACTGCAATGATTAGCACTTTCCCAAGGAGACTTTCCTGCCCTATGAAATGGATTCGTGTTTCACAGGAGTTCAGGTGTCATCTCATGGTACATGTGGCTGGTGAGGAAGGTATGTCTGGATGCATGGAGTAAGGAGATGAGGAAGTTAAGAAACAGCCCAAGGGGAGTTGGGAGAGCAATAAAGTAGCATTTGGGGGGGCAGGGGGGAGGGTTATTGAACTAAACTGGGTTTTCTATGCATGTCACAGCGCCGGTGCAGAACCCAATTGCAGCCCAGTCCTGCAAACCTCCTGGGTGCTCAATCCCATTCAAAACACCAGCAAATGTCCACAATCAGATCCCCCCTGTACTTAAGCCATTTGAGATTTTTCCAGTCTCTCTCTCTCTTTTGCTGGCTGCTACTGCTTGCGGCGGCGATGTCTTCTTGATTCGAGGTCCAGTTGGGCATAGATGATGCCATCCTGTTTGACAACACACAGCAAAATGAGCCACAGCCTTATAGAGTCCCAGAGAAGTGGGGCTGGAAGGGGCCTGCAGAGGTCGCACCTAGTCCAAGCCCTGCTTGAGGCAGCATCATCCCTATTCAAACCACCATATCGCCTCTTAGTAAGACCCTCACACAACACAAGACATCACACCTCAACCTGCCACAGGGAAAGCGGGGCCTCAAGCTACAAAATGATACCAGCAGGGACAGAAGGGAAGGTCTCAGCCAGATCGGCTTTCATGGGCCATGTTAGAAATTCCCTCTTGGCTCTTATGGCTTTAGCCTTGGTGTGGGAGGCTGTTTTATCCCACTGGAGCCTGACTTCAGGAGCACGGGGAATGAGAGATTGCCATTGCAAAGTGAACCAGGCTTTCAAATGCAACCATGCATTCTCTGTCTATAGACTATCCAAGCACTGAGGTTAAGCCCCCCTTGCATATAAGCTGATTCCATGTTGTCAGGCTCAATTTTAGGAGAAACAGCTCCCCCCACTCCAGTAAAAGTAAGCACAGCTGTAGATCTTGGAGCACCCACAGCCCTTATGAAATCCCACAGGGGAATTTGGAAGAAGAGGAAAGTAATCAAAGGGTCAAAGGCACTAAAACAATGAGACAAAATCTGCCCTGGAAACACTTTGGACTGGATGCATCAGGGTGCCACGTGTCACGAAGGGGAGGCAGGCTCTGCCCCAGAGCCCGTCCTGCTGGGGGAGGGAGGGAAACCACCCCAGATTCACCAGCCTGTCCTTGTTGTAGAGACAGGGAAACTGAGGCACAGAGCAGTGATGGGGCACAGAAGCAGGCCGTGCTCGCATCCTCTGGACCAATCCAGTGCTGGATGGGCTGAGACACCAATGGCTGCTGAAAGGGCCTACCTGCGTCACCGCGGGGGCTGGAGGGGCCGAACTCTGGGGCCGAAAGCCTGGTGGAAATAAAGACCCTGATGAGGCCCCACTCATGGTATTGGCCCAAAGGGAGATTACAAACGAACACCCCCAGTGCATCTGCACTGCCCTGCCAGGTACAGACTGATGGATGCATGCTCCTCGGGAAAGATGCGCCACTGAGAACTGTTACAGACCAGGCGTGACGTTGCCCAGAGCTCCCGGGTGACTATGGGCTTGTCAGCACACAATGGCGGGGCCACTTCAAGCAGGCCAGTGTTGTCACAGTGGGTTTCTACCCTTGTTGCACTTGTTTTCATGGCACCCCCAAAGTCCAGGGGGAGCCTCGGTCCACAGCAGGGCAGGGAGGAAGAGGCTGGGCCTTTATTGCAGTAAGGTCCATGGGGTGGGAGGCTTTGACTAGGCTTTATATGAGCACCCCAGGCCCAGCCTGGCCCCAGCCAGCCTTAGCCACTGAGTGAGGACAGACAACAGGGGATTCACACTGTTCACCTGCCCCGTGCATGCCCACATCACTGGGCCAGCCCCTCACGCCCCGGGCACCAGAGCTGGGCAGGTGCAGCCTAGTCACAGGAAGGGCTGCTCAGTGGGGGATTGTTAGGGTCCGTGTGACCCCCCGAGAAGGTGATTTTCCCATGCTGGGTGCTACCTGGACAGCCTGGGCGGCGAAGACAGAGCCAGCTCACAGGTATCATCAACAGAGTCAGGGTTCCCAATGCGGCCAGGGCGCCGATGGCAGGGATGCAGTTGTCATTGGAGCCTAAAATCAGAGTGGAGGATGTGTCAGGGTGAGAGAGTCATACCCGTGCCCTGTGCAGCCCAGCACCCAGGCACAGCAAGCTCAGTCCATCCCCCCCTCTCCCCTCCACCACGTGCCTTTTGCTCAGCACTTCATGTTATCTCCACCTTTGGCTGCTCTCAGCCTCCCCCTTCACCTTCAGCCCCCTTCCGACAGCTCCTCCCCAGGCAGGGCTGGGCATCGGAGCCCTCATAGCATGCTGGAGGCACATGCACTTTTGGCACATCAGTGCAACATTGCATCTGGCCCTGCTCAACAATCCCTGTCTGTCCATCCATCCGTCCACCCATCCATCTGTGCTTCTAAATACATGTCCATAACATCCCACCCAATCCCAGTTTCCTGAGGCCATCAGTTCTTTACCCCTCTAATTACAGCTGAATGGCTCTTACTGGGATTCCTGTGCCTGTCGTTGAGGTCTGAGTGCCCTGTGGCAATGCAGGAACCTACTGATGTACAGACACATGGAGCTCAAGGAAACAGACTTTGTTAAAATGTTTCTTAGCGAACTCCAGTCCTACTACCAGAAAGCAGTGGGAAAGGATGGAGAAGATGCAGCCAACTCCACCTGGAAAAGAGGCACTTGGCACAGGCTGTTCAGAGACCCCCAAGGAGGGGGAGAGGACAGGGAGAGTAAAAAGGACAGTGATGCAACTGGCCCTGGAGACAGCAAGGAAGACAGCAGCAGCATGAGCAGCAGCAGAAGTGACAGCGATGAAGACTGTGAACGAACTGAGAATGTAAACCCCAAATCAGGGCTTGGACAAAGAGATTGCGATGGGGTTAGGGAAAAGGTGGTGAGTGGGTCTGTGGGGCTGCAGGGGAGCAGGTGTGTTTTTTGTAATGGGTGTGTGGTTTCTGAATGTGGTTTAAGGTGTGTGATGGAAAGTTTATGCCAGATGCTATATCTGTATAACTATATATATATATATATAGAAATATATTTTTCCAAAAAAATAAGAAGAAAGAAAAAGGTCTGAGGTCTCTCTGAGACCCACAACCAAAGACATGATCACTCACGCTTCCTGAACCAGGCGCTTCTCTGAACACTGCTGCCGGAGGAGTTGAACCAGACCTCACAGGTGACAGCCGCGGCGCTGGCCCAGGTGGCCACTGGGATGCTGATGTGATTAATGAACATTAAGGCTCCGTCCCTTCCCTTCACTGACCGGGTCAGCTGCTGTTCCTGAGAAGCCCCAGGAATAGTCCAGGCAACGTGCACTGGGTTGGAGACACCACGGACCAGACAGGCCAGATCAGCCGTCCCCGAGAGGTCAGTCCCCTGGGGAGACGCAGCGAGGAGCAGCACGGACGCACTGGGGGTGTAACTGTCTGAGCAGAACAGAGCAGAGGATTTATTGATCCCCCCCATGTCTCACACGCAGTGAGGCTGCCAGCCACCTGGGGACGTGAAGGCCTGACTGGACTCCCAGGGAGGCTTTTGCACTCCTATGAAGCCCATGCAGGGATCCAGGTATAACTGCCCAGCCTGGAGGTCACAGCTGTCAATGAGGGATGCATTTTGCATCAGAAGTCTGCCCGTGGGAGGGATCAGGTTTGTCAGGTACATGTGAGGCCGTAGCTTCACATCCATTGTGGCTGTGAGAGTCAGTAAAGGAGGCTTTTAAAAGAAAACTCCAGTTGTCTCTGCAACTAAAAACCATTTAAAATGAATTCTCCCCAACCCACATGACATAAACCTGCAGGACCTCCATGCTCAGCATCTCCATCCCCCTCAACCCAGGTCCCCCTTCCCAATCAATTGGGCTTTCCAAGCTGTCTGTGCCTCTCGATTGCCAGTTACTTGTCCCCTGCAAAGGGTATTCAGGGCCAGTTTTTTTTCCTTACCTCCAACAATCAGCCTGGATCCATTGCCAAAAGCCAAGTAAAAGCTCAAAATAACAGCACAGTAATAAATGCCAGCATCATTCTGCTGGATGCTGGAGATTTCCAGGGTCAGGTTGCCTCCCTTAAGTCTGCAGGCAAACCTGCTCTTGTTCTTGTCATCCAGGCATTTCCAGACACAGGTGGGCACCTTCCCTTCCCTTCTCAGGTACCAGTAATATTTGCCTTTCCCTCCCTCCACTGGCTCTCCAGGAGAGCAGAGGATCTCTGCGGTGCCGCCGACTTCAGCAAACAGGACCGGTGGAGTCTGGTGCAGGGATAACGCTGCCCCCAAGGCTGCAGAAAGAGAACAGGTGTTATAGTCATCAGCCTCCCGTCCCGTCCTACAAACCCAGCAGGAACTGAAGGGGTTTTACCCAGGACAGACAGGAGCAGGCATCCTGCGACCAGCATCTCGAGAAAGGACTGAAGAAGGACAGTCCAGCAGAGTCAGCTCCAGGCGCTGTCTGCTCCGCTGCGAAAGGGCTCCATCACGTGGCAGTGAACTCCTCCCTGGGGGACGAGCTGTGGGGGGATGGAGGTGCAGAGGTATTTGCACATGGGACATTTCCTCGAGCAGGGGGAACCGAACCCGGAGGTGCCCGGTCATTTCTGACCGCTCCTGATCTTTAGGAACAGTCTCCACCAACTGGGGCTGTGTCCTATCCCCACAGCTTGTCCTCTGAAGGCGAGTGGCAGACATGCCCTTGGCTCTGATCTGATCTGTAGCTTCAGAGCCGAGTGGCAGACATGCCACTCTGGGGGAGGTGAGACACGGGGCTGTGGGCCGAGAAGATGGACTGTCATAGTGAAAGTAGTCCCACTGAAACAGTGGTCTCAACCCTTTTCATTGCAATACTCTCCTAGCTAGACTCCAGCCCCCTTGGAAAATCAGCTCTTTGTTTCCACTTCTTTATTGACTACACAAAAATGCTAGAGCGATTCTCCTGTTGCAAAGATCTCTGAGAGCCCACAGCAGGGCAGGATGTTTTAATGCTATGCTGTAATCCTATATACAAGCTCTGGGTTTCTCTTGTAAACTGTGTTTGCACAACTAGCAGTACTGGTCCTACATGGTGCCCCCATGGCACCCTTGAAAGTATCTCAAGGCACCCCAGGGTGCTGCGGCTCCTGGTTGAGAATCCCTGCATGAAAGGATCAATGAGCAGGGGGTGTCCTTGATGCCGTCTGCTCCTTTTAGACACTGCCTCTTCATTGGCGGCCATGCAGATAAACCCCTCTGACTGCACAGAGTCCCAGCAGGGTCACGAGACCAGAGGCTCTGAGCCGGGCCGTGGCCTCAGCCTGTACGCCCCGCGCTGTTTCAGCTCTTGGGTGTCAGTGAAGTGGGGCAGTAGGTTTTGCTGTCTCCGTCAGTGTCCTGAAATGGAAAGGGGCTGATCCCATCGCACCCCCTCCCCTGAGGTCATTTATGACATTGCAAAATGGCTGCAGGGTTTGATTTGCCTGGGAGGGAAGACACACAACGCCCAGCCTCATGCCACTGTGACGCCACTCTCTTCTGGGATAAAGTTATTGTAAATGAGGCCCATTGACATGCCAGTGTAAATGATACCCGTGTCCTCTAAGTGTGTCCACTCCTTAGTCCAGCGGGGGACAATCTAGTATGAGATTGTCACATTTGGGACATGTGGCTCCCAGATGCCTTCAAGCACCAAAACATCTTTAAAATCTGGCTCTAGCTGGCTTCTGCAACCCGACAGAAGCCCCAAGACACAGAGGTGCTTCTGAAGGTGTTGCTTTTGGTGCCTGGTTTCTCCAACAGGTCAGAGCTTTTACTCTGATAACATATTTGATAGGATACCAATATTTGCTCTGATAACAATATTTTGGCTTCTAACACAGGAGGCATGCAGTCCCACTTGGGGAAATGCCTTACTTGACTTGGTGCTGGCCACAGGGGAGGACTCGGTGGGGGATCTACAGGTACAAGGTAACCTAGGGGATAGTGACCACCAGTTGATAGGATTCACTATCCGGCGAAAGATGGGTAAGGCAACTAGTAGGGCAGAAGTCCTAGACTTCTGAAAGGCCAACTTCAACGAGCTCAGGGGGTTAGTTAGAGTGGGACCGAGGGGTAATCACATCTGTGAGCTGGGAGTCCAAGAAGGGTGGGAGTTCCTCAAGGGACTGATCCGGCAGGCACAGAGGGACACCACCCCAGTACACACAAAGGGAGGCAAAAGAGACAAAATACCTTCTTGGCTGAGCAGGGAAACTCAGGAGAGCCTTCAGAGGAAAAGAAAGGCTTACAAGCTGTGGAAGCAGGAGACTGCCACCAAGGAGGAGTATACCTGCTTGGCTTATGCTTGCAGGGAAGCAGTGAGGAAGGCCAAAGCCTTGAGATACAGAACTCAAGTTGGCAACAAAGATTAAAAGTAACAAGAAGTCCTTCTTTAAGTACATAGGGAGCAGGAAGCAGGCGTGGGGTAACATAGGGCCGCTACAGAATGGACTAGTGCAGCTCGTAACTGATAGGATGGAAAAAGCGGAGCTCTTAAATGATTTCTTTGCACCTGTGTTCCTGGACACAGATACAAACACACCTCCCAATGAGACTTTAATCTGGCGTGAGAGAAATACCAATCCACCAACAGTTAGTGCTGACCTAGTGAAGGGGCACTTGGAAGGGTTAGACATATTTAAGTTGGCGGGCCCCGATGGTCTTCACCCAAGGGTACTAAAGGAATTGGCCGGTGTCATAGTGAAACCACTGGCACAACTGTTTGAGTGCTCATGGTGCTCAGGACAGGTCCCAGAAGACTGGAAAAGGGCCAATGTGGTCCCTATTTTTGAGAAGGGGAGGAAGGAGGACCCAGGTAATTATAGGCCAGTTAGCCTCACCTCTATTCTTGGCAAGACCTTAGAAAAAATTATAAGGGATCACATTTGTGGGGGGCCAGCAGGTAATATAATGTTAAGGGGAAACCAGCATGGGTTTATAGCAGGCAGATCCTGCCTGACAAACCTGGTCTCTTTTATGACCAGGTCACAAAGTGCTTAGATGCAGGGGTAGAGATAGATGTTATTTACTTGGATTTTAAAAAGGCTTTCGACACAGTGTTGCACCCAGTTCTCACAAGCAAACTGAGTGTCTGTGACGTGGATTTTTTCACAGTCCGGTGCATAAAAAACTGACTTGTGGGGTGCACCCAGAGAGTGGTGGTGGATGGGTCGGTTTCTCCCTGGAGAGAAGTGGGCAGTGGTGATCCCCAGGGCTCCATCCTTGGACCAGTGCTGTTTAATATCTTCATCAGTGATTTGGATGAGCGGGTTGAAAGCACTCTGTTCAAATTTGCAGATGACACCAAACTATGGGGTATAGTAAACACACTGGAAGGCATGGAGCAAATTCAGGCCAATCTGGATAGACTGGGGAAGTGGGCAGATCAGAAAAGGTCACAGTTTAACAAGGATAAGTGCAGGGTGTTGCGCCTGGGGAGAGAGAATCTCCAATACACCTGCAGACTGGGAAGTCCCATTCTGAGTACCACAGCAGTGGAAAAGGATCTCGGAGTCATAGTCGACGCTAAAATGAATGAGTCGCCAGTGTGACGAGGTAATAAGTAAGGCTAACCGCGCTCTTTCTTGCATTAGTAGGTGCATCCTGACCAGGTCCAGGGAGGTGATACTTCCCCTCTATGTGGCATTGGTAAGGCCACAGTTGGAGTACTGTGTCCAGTTTTGGGCACCGCACTTCAAGAGGGATGTGGTTAACTTTGAGAGGGTCCAGAGGAGGCCACTCGTATGGTTGAGGGCTTGCAGGTAAAATCCTATGAAGACCGACTGAGGGACCTGAATCTCTTCAGCTTCTGCAAGAGAAGGCTGAGAGATGATCTTGTGCTTATCTACAAACTCATTTGGGGGGGGCAGGGGGGGGCGGTCAACAGGGAATAGTGGGTACTCTGTTTACCAGGGCACTCCTCAGGATTACTAGAAATAATGGCCGCAAACTGAAGGAGAGTAGGTTTAGGTTAGACATCAAAAAGAAATTCTTTACAGTGAGGGTTGCCAAAATCTGGAATGGGCTTCCAAGGGAGGTGGTGCTCTCCCCTACCTTGGAGGTGTTCAAAAAGAGATTGGGCAAGCACCTGGCTGGGGTTACTTAACCCCAGTGCTCTTTCCTGCCTAGAGCAGGGGGTCAGACTTGATGATCTACTAGTTCCCTTCTGACCCTAGAAACGTATGAAATCTATGAGATCAGATGCCACCAATACTTCTTCCAAAAGAGGTTGCAAACACTTATTCTGGGGTGGGGGTTGTACCCGTAAGAAATCAAGGACTTGTATGGCTGGAACCCAAAGCAGCAGGATAAGTCTCACAAGCACCTAAGTGATCTGTGACCATGGGTGCCCTTTGGAGTCAATACGGTTTGAGCTACTAAGACACTTGGGCTCCTCTTAGCAGGCCACCAAGGGGAGATGTTTTGTGGCATGTTAGCTGCTGGTGTAACAAGCATTAATGCTCACAGTAAACCGAAGCACCACACAGATGCAGAGAAATGTGATGCAGATCTGTGCACAGCAAAGTAACGGGGTTAAAAAACACCCCCTCCCCAGCAGCCACGTCCCAGGGGGAGGTGTTTCTTCCCAGAAATGACCAGCCCTGAGCCCTTGCACTGCAGGTCTGCACTTAGATAGCAGACCTTGGACTGGGGAGGCAGGATACTTATGGCCATCGTGTTCCTCACCATGTCCCTGATTGTCTCATCCATAGGTAAACCCCCAACATGGCTCTCAGCTCCTGGGATCGAGGACATGAACATCTTCAGCTGGACACAGATTCCAGTGCTGGGCTCTGGACTGGATTTCAAATGCCTTTTTGTGATGTTGGAGGTAGCTGTAGATGGGGTTATTAGGTTGCTGATGTAAGGCTGCCTTGAAAGCACCAGTATTAGCAGCAAATGCCTTTTGGTCCTAAGACATGAAGAGCACCTGTGTCAGCCCAAGAGTCGCTGGAAGCTGACGATTGCTCTATTGTGTTTCCACAGTGTTGGGAGTCCAGTTACATCTGCACCAGCCTCAGTGGTTCCTGTTTGTGGAAGTCGGTGGGACAGAAGAGATCCCCTGTTCCTCCAGGGAAGATTTGGATGGGGAAGGAACTGTGCACTGGTATCTGAGACGGGCGGCTGTGGGCCCCATGCACATTATGAAGTGTATGGATAAAAATGTGAACAAATTTGCTTGCAAAGATCAGAGATACAGAACAACACTGGAAATCAGGGTCATCCAAAGGAATGATTCTGGCATTTATTACTGTGCAGATGCACGCAGCAGGTCTTTGATTTTTGGGAAGGGAACCACGGTGAGCGTTGGAGGTAACGACCCATTGCTTCTTTCATTAGAAATATCTGAGTGTCTTATTGATCATATCCCATTAGAA
Source organism: Alligator sinensis (assembly GCF_000455745.1). Classification (NCBI taxonomy): domain Eukaryota; kingdom Metazoa; phylum Chordata; order Crocodylia; family Alligatoridae; genus Alligator; species Alligator sinensis. The sequence goes on from NW_005843471.1 coordinate 113,218, forward strand.
ACTGACAAGAGACTGTAAGACTGTGTAAGAGTAAATTTTTATGAAAAAGCTGTGTTTTTAGCCAGGTAAAATGGGTTCAGCATTAGCTGCTGGAGGCAGAGAGAGAATGGGCCACACAGCATTTTTTCCTAGGAGAAACCTGGCAAGTGGTGCAGGGAAGTGCTGGGGTCTCTGTGGGGCTGGTCTGTGCAGCCAGGCTGGGAATGTTTCTCCCTCCGAGCCATGACAGCAGGTAAGAAGATTGTGAACTCCCAAAGCTGCTAGTGCTGCCTTGAGAAGGCTGCCTGGCTCTCTCCTGGCTACGACGGCGTGCCTTGGGGCTTGTTCCTGTCTTCCAGTTTGGCAGGGGATGGCACGTTTCCTTATTCGTCAAAAGACCTATATCTCATTTAATCTCTTGGTGATAGACCCACAGCCGTGGCCCAGCTGCAACTCTCTCCCTTAGCTCTCACCTTCCTTTCTTCAAAGATAACTTCACCAACAGCAGCTCCGTGCTGCTCCTGGGCCCTGTTGCAGGGGAGAACGGAGCCAAGGAGCCTGCACATCTGGCTTGTGTGATCTGGGGTGTCTCCAACCTTATCCAGGTATCCTGGTGCGTTCCTGGAGAGGAGCCAGCCCAGGGACTGTCGCACTCGCTGGAAGCCAGTGATGGATACTTAACACTCATCCATGGCATCAGCATCCCGCCGTCACCTGTGAGGTCACATTCAACTCGTCTGGCAGCAGCGTTACCAGACATGCCGTGTATTCTGCACGTGAGTGGTTCCATGTTTAAGGCTATGATATAACGTATGTGTGAAGCCCCTGCAATCAGTTGTGCTTCCAATGTGTATGATAGAAGGTGGACAATCGTGTTATGCTTGCAAGCAGGCAGATGTGCAGGGAATTTGGGGGAAGGTGGCCAGAAACTGTTCCTGGGGCATAAGACAAGGCAGAAGCCATCTCAGACACCTCTGTGAAGAGTTTAATGATAATATACAGGGGAGAGAGGAGTTAGGAGCCATTCAATGGATGAGAGGAGAAGCCTGGATACTTCAAGGGATGGAGGGGCTGTGGGATGAGGGGAATGGTCCAGGGAGAGTTTTGGAGATGGCAGAGCATGCCAGGAAAATCCTGTCCCTAGGCATGGGTGACTGGTGCCACCTTAGTTGGCGGGGGGGGCGGGGGGAGGGCACATGCCCCCTCAGCAACCATCCAGTGACTGGGGAGGGGGGTGTCCCCCCACAGCCAATTGTGAGATGGCTCATCACTGCGGCTGCTTCTGGGAGCACAACAGTGCTCCACTCTCCAGCCAGTGCTTGCAGGGGTGGCACTGGTGCTCCTGCCTGCCCCCCTATCCATCACCTAAGTGATAAATGTGGTTGGTCTGGGACTGCACTGGTGCTCTCAGGGGGTGCACATGCATCCCTGTGCACCCCCTACGCATTGCCACTGTCCCCAGGAACAGGAAGCAGCTCAGTAAGGAGGGAGCAGCCCCATTCTTCTTGAGACAGATGGACTGTAGGGACTAGATACAGCAAATCCCAAGATCTTAGTTAGCAGCTTCTGTGGCGGGCCAGTAGGGGGCGCTCCCGCGTTGAGCCGCCCACCTCCCTGCGCCGACCACCTTCCAGGCTCCGAGTGCCTCCCTGGGGTGCCTCCCGTCCGGCCGACCCCTTCCCTGGAGCACACCCGCTAGCCTGGGGTTCCCGCTGCCACCAG
>NW_005843471.1:115324-125543 GCF_000455745.1 Alligator sinensis
TGATGAGGAGAGAGCCAGGTTCAGATTCACCTGGATGACCGCATGGCTAATGGCTGCCTTCTTCCTGGACCGGGCCCTTAAATAACCTCTCTGACCCCAGCAGCCCGGTCCAATCGAAGCTGCCAATACTGGCCACAAGCCGACCAATCTCCCAAGCATCCCTGGCTACCTGGGCCCGCGTGCAGGGCTGGCCCTTTCCCCCCTGCCCAGGTGACCAGAGCATTCAGGCCCCAGGCTTTTGTCATGCAGACAAGGTGGGAGATCCCCGCCCTGAGGGATTCAACACCAGCCTCTCAGGCTGGCAGAGACAGATCTCTGGAGAGGGGCACCCACAGGGGCATTTCTGCCACAGCTTCCATCCAGAAGTCTCTGAGGGATTTACAAGGACTGGTAATGCTGGCAGTGCTTTTCAGGTTAGGAAGTGAGGCATGGTGAGGGGTAGCACTGGGGACACAGAGCAGCTCTCTCTAATCCTGGGAACACTGGACTCTGGTCCCGAAGAGTGGAGCAGGGCAAGACCATTGACATGAGGCTTTTGTCTTTCCCTTGTAGCTCCCTCCACATCCTGTGTCATGTTCCCTGTCGTGGCAGTGGGTAATGCCATTTTACTGTTCACGGTGCCCCTGAGTTTCATCTGGATCCACTGACCTCCCAGATGGGGTAAGAAACAGCGCGTGGCCCCCAGACACTCCCTGGGCACCACCAGTGGGGTCACCTGTGTGGGACGACCAGGCTGCAGCCATCACAGGCCCCCAAGGCTTTTTCTATGCCTGGAGGTTGGCTCTGAGCTCTGCCCCGAGGGCAATGTAGACAGGCCCCCACCACAGATAGCTGGGCATGGGGTGTGTGGCTCATGCAGGGCACGATGCTTTGCACCCATGTGCTCAGCCCTGTGTACACGGGGACATGGCAGTGGAAGATGAGCTATGATCACTGTCTCCATTTCAGGATCCTGGCCCAGGGAAGTAGCACCTTGCATCTGCCAGCAGAATCAGGTACGGCCCATTACTAATCCTTGCTGTCTCCCTCCACGGGCCTGTCTGTGGGTCCATCCTCACAGCACATCACTCCCTCGCACTGAGCAATTTGACTCACAGCAAGAAGTGCAGTTTAAGAGCAAGTGTTATCCTAGCCTCACTGTTCACAGACTGCGGGACCCTGGTGTCTTCTTTTTAACTGCTTTATCCCTGTGTGTAGAAGCAGAGCTAAAAAGACCTCCTTCCTCTGGGTGCTGGGAATGTCAAACAGTAGCTTCATGCACTCTTTAGGTGTTGGATGGACCCTGACAAGTGCTTGGCAGTTATATAACTCAGGATACTTGATTTTCTCAGATATAACGCACCCAGGACTGTCACAGGCACCTTGTGTTTGAAAGGCAGCTTGAAGAAATGTTTCCCCCAGAGCTATGGCAGTGGAGAGCAGGGACAGAGCCTCTGCTTCCTGCTTCACTAGTATCTGAGGTGCAGAGGAAGCCTGGTCTCCGTGGGTGGACCTCTGATCTTGGACAGGTCTAAAGAGGTGTGAAAGAGGAGCAGAGACCAGATGTCCTAGCACACAGCAACACTGCCCTCAGAGAGCCTGGGTCCCCAGTGCAGTGACCATGGAAAGGGAGATGGTTGTTGCTGTTGAGCCCCAGCTTAAGTCTGGGATCCTGCCCGGTATGCAAAAGCCAATAAAGATACCAGGGGTGAAAGTATAAAGATTTATTGCTAGCAATACAAGGTGCAAGCGGAATAATTTCACGTAACAAGCACACAGAGTCTTAATTATGAGCATCTTTTATACAGGAGTATTGGACCTTCATAAGCATTCTTGTTTGCTAATTGGTTATAAGGGAGTGACGCAAGGAGTTCTTTACTGCGCATGTCTCTATACCTGTGTTTTAGCTATGTATCTCATTTCCATACATGTATGTTTCATTAGCATACTTTCTCCCCACCTAGGGGTGTGAATCTTAATATTTAAATCAGCTCTTTGCCCTACTCCACTAATTCTATTTTTGTTTTCAAGTCTCCTTTATCTAAGACTGTCTTCTCCTTATCATTGCAATTGAGCATTAGTTACAGAACAGAGACTTTTGCTTGGGCTATGTGTAGTGGTTTCTAGGTCAAACCTAACATTGCCACCTGTGCAGTGAAGAGCAAGGGGCCCTGACCTCCCTCAGCTGCCTGAAGAGGACTAGCAGAGGTGCTGGGCGGCAGGGAGCGGGGCGGGGGCGTCTCTCTTGGGCAAATTGCTAGGGCTGGGCGGGGCTTCGGGCAGAGCTTCGGACCCGGGGAAGCTTCGGACGCTTCGGGGCGGGAGCTGCACGTCGGGGCGCGGCGCTGCCGCCTTCCGCCTCCGCGATCCGGCCATAGGCTATAATGGGGAAACAATAAAATAGCTACAACTTTGTTCTTTTTTGTCCGATTTGGATGAAATTCCCAGGGATGGTAGACTCTGCAGAGAGGATAAAGCCTGCTAAGTTTCAAGAAGATCGGTGTAAGGGTTTGGGGGGAACAACACCCCAAATTCTTGAAAGCAAAACTCCTTTCCCGTCTATGTGTTACAACACAGTGGGGTCAAAACTGCAGGGCTGGTAGCTCTTACTGAGGCCACAAAGTCTGCTAAGTTTCAAGGAGATCGGTGCAGGGGTTTGGGGGTCATGATTCACAGGGCTCAGCTCAATACACAGGACCTAGCTACTACATAACGACTTAACGAGCAGCAATTAGCACCTACAAACCCAGGCTAAGGAGAGGAAGGACTCGATACAGACAATCAACTGCCCCCAGACAGACACAGTCTTGGCACGAGTTTTGCTTGTCAGCAGCCAGGGGTGCAGGGCCCCAGGACCCCCCGCACCGATCTCCTCCACAGCTGGCCGGCGTCACAGCAGGGGCCACCACCCCTGCAGCTGTCACCCCGCCGCGCCTTAGCACTCGCAGTGTCACCCGCGGCACCAGGTGTGCTTGTCCGCAGCTTGAGGGGCACTTCCCCCCAAACCCCTGCACGGATCTCCTTGAAACTTGGCAGGATTTGGGGCCTCAGTACGAGCTACCAGCCCTGCAGTTTTGACCCCCCTGTGTTGTAACACACAGCTGTGACATGAGCTTGGCTTTTAAGAATTTGGGGTACAGTTGCCCCCAAGCCCCTTTACCGATCTTCTTGAAACTTGGCAGGTTTCATGCTCTCAGTGGGAGCTACCATCCTTGCAAGTTTAATCCAAATTGGACAAGAAACAACAAAGTTACACCTATTTCATTGATTTCCCATTATACCCTATGGCTGGATCTCCGAGGCGGCTCCGCTTCCGCCGGATCGAGGCGGAAACCCGGCCAGCCGAAGCGGCCGGATCCGAAGCCGGATCGGATCGCTGCCGACCCGCACAGGCCTAGAAATTAATAGACGTCCCCACTTAATACCGGCACCCGGGACCGGGGTGATTTGGTGTGCAGGTACTAGGTGTGTGCTGGATGCTAGAAAATACAGCGTTTGCAGAGCACTTCAAGGCACGCGTGTGTGACCTGCTTAATGTGGGGAGAGGCTGCCAGGGCGGCACTGGAGCAACGGGAAGTTCCCTTTTGCCTGTGGGTATCTTGGGATATGTGGAAACCAGAGTGGTTTATCTTAGCCCTGGTTCACTGAGGGTTAAGGATACCTCAGCAACTTCCACTTACCTCTGCATGAGAGCGGACACATGTGGGGGTTACCACAGAATAGCTGACATGTAGGACAGCCCCCCACCTCCTTTTCACCCACAGGAAATGCTCATGTGTCCTGACTGCAAGGGCGGGCACTGCATGGTGCTCTGGATCGGGGCTGCACCTCATTGCAGTCCATGTGTCGGCAGCCCAGTGATTTCACTCAGCCTTGATAGGGAAAGCAGGAGCATAAGGGACTGGTGGGGACTTTCACTGGGGCTCAGGGAATCTCAACCCCTCTACACTGGTGCCTGGGTCCTTTTCCAATGCTATGAAATGTCACTGGCAGGATGGACTCGTATATGCAGACCTGGCATTGGAGCCGGCAACTCCCCGCCAGCCCAGAAAGCAGCAGGCAGCATGAGGGAAGAACGTGTCACCATGAACAGCCATGTCCACGGGCTCCTTCATGAGGGGATCGCGGCCAGTTCTCTGCTGATCGGTGTGAGCCACGCCAGCTGTTAAGAAGGCTCCATGGGGGGACACACTCTCCTTGTGGGCGGTCAGTCTGGACAGGTCAAAAGACACCAAAGATGAGCATGACTGGGGAGGACATCATTTTCCATTGTTGTAGCAAAGGCTTCCCAGTAGAACCGGGTGGAACAATGCCCAGTGGGACATTTTAACACAAACCTTCCCGCCCCCAAGATTCCCGGCTTCAAACATCCCCTGTGGAGGGACCTCAGGTGGACTCTTGAGCTGTTCGGCAATCAGGGAACAAGAGACAATCTCCAGGGAGCTGGGCCTGTGTCCAGCCCACAATCGGATGGGAACCTGTGCTGCAGTATCTGTGCTGCGCTCCCACGTGAGCTGGGAGGATGCTGCGCTGTGGGTTTAGTGCATGCCAGCTACCAGGCTCTGAGCACTCATCCAACGGCCTTTTCCCTGACATCAGTCCCCGTGCTAACGAGATCTAGCTAGTCTGTGCCAGAGTCCCCCCTGCCCTTGGCTGTGTGCACAAGTCTTGTCTTTGCAGCATTCTTACTAAAAATAAAACACCCCAAGGTTTGTTACCCAAAGTTGCCAGTTTTTCCTTGTGGGTCAAGAAGTGTTGGTGGAAGATTTTTGGTAAGAGAAATCTAGATGCAATATTTAGAATAAACGCTACTCTCCATTTCAGGTGATGCAGTATGTCATAATGCCAGAAGGGCCCAGAATAATCCAGAGGTGGGTCTTTATGGCACTGACTTCAGCCTCTAGTTGTGGTCTGAGTGGCTGGGTGACCCGTGCTGTGCTCTGAGCCACTAGAATGACCCTCCCGAGGACTTAACCAGCTTCCCAGGCAGAGTTTGTAACCCTGGATGACCTCCATACACCAGAACAGCACCCTCTCAAGCTCAGGTCTGCTTTGTGCTTCAGCAGCCTGGACATCTATGGTCTCATCCCTGCCTCTGTCAGCAATGGGCAGTCTCGAAATGAAGCATCTCTGGCCCTGATGCAGGGCAAAGGGGTCCAGAAGTAGGTGCAAGTGATTGAACTCCCAGACCAAGGAAAGGAACCTTAATTAAGAGCTATCCATTAGTAGGTCAGGATTTGACCCACTGAGTTCCCTCCAGTATGGATTTGGCCCATTCCCTTTGCTGCAGCAGAGGGAGGGGGAGCCTGGCCCCTGTGACTGGTGAGGACAGTTCAGATCCAGACACTCTTGACCCAAAGCATCAGCAGAAAAGCCACAAGAAACAAAACCCCGTGGGTGTAGGAGAGGTGGAAACTCTGCACGGGGGCGGCTGCTCAAGAAACCACAAGGACGTTGTTAGCCCCAGGCTCAGTAAACAACAACCTTGCTGGGCTCTGGCTGCAGTTGGCTCCAGCACGGTGCAGACTTGTGTTGACGCTTGGATCAGATTTTCCAACCGTTCAGAGCAGCATCCAGGCTCACAGGGCCTGGTTTATGCCCTGCTGCATCATGGCTGCCCAGGCCAAAGCCTTCTGTCCAGCACCAAAGCATAGCACAGCAGGGCTGGGAGGCAGCACAGTCCAGGGGTGGCCCCCACTGACCTACCCAGCTCCCCATTCAGGGCAGAATTAGCTCCAGCTTGAAACAGGAATCCCATTCATTCCCTTTGATTTCCAGGAAATATGGATCACCACTGCAGACATCTGCTGGATGTCTGCAGATATGGAGCTCTGCAGACATCTGCTGTTCCCACAGAGCATTTTTACCTCTTAGCCATCTTTGAATCCTTCCAGCTGCATCTGACCAGGGTGAAATGCTAAATCCCCATGAGCAGTCACAGACAATGATGAATGGAAGAGGGAAGAAATGACGGAGATGAAGAAGAGACAGCAGAAACTCCATCTTTATTCTTCGATTCCTATTCACCGCACAATTTGATTTCATATAAGCTTTTCTCTTCCCCCATGACACCCCCTCCCCAGGGCAACTTTTCCTTTGTAGTCTGATCACTGCTATCTATTCAGAAGCTCTGTGTCCTGCAGTCCCTCTGCAAGACCTGATTGAAGTCAGTCTGCTGCTTACAGAAGCTGTCCCCTGATCTAGTTAGTCTATAAGGTGTAAATCTCCCCTGGGTGCTACCCCTGGATAGGCTGGTTGGTGAAGGTAGAGCCAGCTCACAGGCAACATCAACAGCATCAGGGCTCCCAATGCAGCCAGGGTACTGATGGCACAGATTCACTTGTCATTGCAGCCTAAAATCAGAGCGGAGGATGCATCAGGGTGAGAGGGTCACACCTGTGCCCTGCACAGCCTGGCACCTGGGCACAGCAAGCTGCAGCCCATCCCCACCAGTCCTGTTCACCACAGGCCCTTTGCTCAGTGCTTCATGTTGAATTCAGCTTCTGCTGCTTTCTGCCTCTCCCTTCACCTTCAGCCCCCTCCCAGCAGCTCCTCTCCAGGCAGGGCAGGGTATCTGTGCCCTCATAACATGCTGGTTGCACATGCTCTGTTGGGAGATCTGTGCAACATTGCATCTGCCCCGATCAACAATCCCTGTCCATCCATCCATCCACCCACCCATCCATGTATATTCCTAAATATCTGTCCATAACGTCCCATCCAATGTCATTACCCAAAGGACAGCTGCTGAGCTGGCTGGACCCCGCTCTTGCTGACTCAGCTGCCTGCAGGTGGACGTGATCCGATACCACCCTAAGCTCAGTCCTTGTTGCAGAAAGCTTGTCTTTGCAGGGCCCTGAGACTGCGTTTTGCAAACAGACTGTGTTGCTTAGGTGACTTCAGCACAGGACTGGCTTTCTCTGCACCACTTCCTTTGACACCTCCGGTCTACTTCTCTGCACTGCCTTGGCCTGCGGCCTTAGAAATGCTTGCACCATTTCCAACACCCTATTTTGGGAAGCCTTTGAAGTCCAGGCCAAACAGGAAATGATGTGTGGAAGGGTCTACACCTCTTTTTCCACCCTACGCACAGACATTCGCTCTCGGTTCTCTTTCTCTGGGCCCCTGAGCGACTCACCTTTTCCAGGTGATGGACATACCAGAGCAGCAGATCAGCCAGAGAGCAAGGGGCAGGGAGCTGAAAGCAGAGCAGTGGATTGGGCAAGGGAAGGGGATCACAGTAGCATTCAGGGAGGGTTTGGGATAATTTGGGGCATGCCTGCCAAACAGGTTGGCCCTTGACTGGATCATCTGTCTTTCACTGGGATAGTCCACCTTCTTGGCACATAGCTCCCGTGCCTCCCCTCCCCTCAGAGTGGATTTCAGTTCCAAGCACCCTGAAGCTGCAGATGATAGAAAACCCAGTTTAGTTCAATAAACCCCCCAAGAGATGCTACTCTATTTCTCTGTAATGTGTTGGGTGTGAGGATGGCTAATTGGATGGTGTTTACAACAAGTCCAACCCCTATGAGGAGGCAACTGTGGCCAGAGTGCAGCAACGTGCCTGCAAGGTTGTGGTTTAATGAGCCCAAGGCTCACAACAACCTTGTGGTTTCTTGAGGCTTTTCTGCTGCTGCTTTGGGACCAGAAGGAACAGGGCTGGATCCGAGCTGCTCTGACCCAAGTCACAGCGCCAGGCTGCCCCCTCACCTGCTGCAGCAAAGGCAATGGGCCAAATCCATACTGGAGGGAACTCACTGCGGGAGAACTCGGGCGGTCAGATCCTGACTGGTCATGAATGGGTAGCTTTTGATTAAGGCAGTGTGCACCGGCAGAGGATCTGCTCCAATGTTTAGGGCACCAGGGGCACACGGATTAGCTCTGTGCCCTCCTTGAGTGCCACTCCGATCCTTCCCCTGCCTGATCTGTTGCCCTGCTTTCTAGTCCCCACCCTATCTTCTGCTCTGTTTTCTACTTCCTGTCCAATCGGCTGCTCCGCCTTCTGCTCCTGGCATGATCTGCCTCTCTGCCTTCTGCTCCCTGCTCTGTTTGCTACTCTGTTCCCAACTCCCTCCCTGACCTGCCGCGTGCCACACACGGAGGCTGTCCATGCCATTTCTAGCACGTGTGCAACAGGTCGGCTACCCCCACTCCAGGCAAATGCTGGGGAAACCAGAGGTCAATCTCCTCTGCAGGGCGAAGTCTCTCTGGGCCAGTCTGAGCCTCCCCCCCGACCCGAGCAGGCAACAGCCCTAACTGCACTGCTCCCTACTCACCTTATCCTGGCAAAGGTGAAGCAGTCGGCAGGACCCACTCACAAAGCTCTACCCACACATGAGCATTTGCAGCAAGATGCCTGGCTGGAAACCAGGCTGGGGGGGTGGGCAGGGGGGACGGGACAGACAGAATACTAAGGGCAAGCAGGGGGTGATGCTGGGCACAGGCCTGATGGGCCCTGAGCAGGACCAGATGGCCTCAGGGGGTGGAAATCATGGAGGCCAAGAGCAAAGGCAGCTGCTGACCTGCTGGAGGGAGCTGGGACATGAGGAACAAGCTGCCTTGCAAACCGGCTTCCTGCTCTGGTCATCAGTGTTGTGGGAGAGTCCCCCAGGGGGTTGATTAGAGATGTGTCTGGGATGGCTTGGACAAGGCTGATCCTGCCTCAGGCTGGGGCTGGACTAGATGTGACTTTGGGAGCTCCCTTCCCACCCAGCATCTCCAAGAGTCTGTGATGGATGCGGATGGCAGAAACCCCCACAGCCAGCACTGCCAGACTTCTCCCCCTGCTTGTCTCCTCCATGCTGAGCACTAGCTTCAAAACCAGCACAGCTGCAGGACTGGGGTCCTTACACAGGGGTGTGCAGATGCCTCAGTGCCCACAAAGGCAGAGCTACAGCTGTGGGGCATGAACCTCCTTCCACCCCATCCAAGGACCTTTATTCTGAGCACGGTGAGGCCTCACTGCCAAGGCAGCCTGGCATCCAGTGACCGTCACTGAGCTCAAGGCTTGCCTACTGGAAGGGCTCTAAGCTCCAGTCCTTTTATTGTCAGCTTGCTGGGTATTTTGATGCTCTCAGAGCCACAGAGCAAGCAGCAGAGCTGCTCAGTTACCCACATCTCTGTGGTTTCCCCATGCAGCTCCCTCTCTGAGAAGAGCAGACATCAAGCCCAGCCTCTATGAACTTTTAACAGCTCAGTGCAGCTTCCCAGGCCTTGACACCTGCATGTGGTCACAGCACAAATTCTGCCCTTTGCAAGGGCCGTGCGCATCAGGTCCAGAGATGCTTCATTACATGGTTGCCTGTTGCTGACAGAGGTAGGGATGAGACCATGGCTTACCAGGCTACTCAGATGCAAAGTACACCTGAGCTTGAGCTGGATGCTGTTGTGGAGTATGGAAGTCATCCAGGGCTACAAACCCTGTCTGGAAAACTGGTTAAATCCTCAGGTGGGTCATTCTAGTAGCTCAGAGCACAGCACAGGGCACCCAGCCAGTCAGACCACAACTAGGGAGCTCAAAGCTGAAGCCACTGCCATAAAAACCCACCTCTGGATCATTATTCTGGGCTCTTCGACCTTATGACATACTGCATCCTCTGAAACGGAAAGAGGAATTTGTTCTAAATATTGCATCTAGATTTCTCTTGCCAAAATATGGAATGGGCTTCCAAGGGAGGTGGTGCTCTCCCCTACCCTGGAGGTGTTCAAGAAGATATTAGACAGGCACCTAGCTGGGGTAATTTAACCCCAGCGCTCTCTCCTGCCTAGAGCAGGGGGTGGACTCAATGACCTCAAGGTCCCTTGTGATGCTAGAAATCTATGAAATCTATAAAATCTTCCACCAATGCTTCTCCACCCACAAGGAAAAACTGGCATTTTTGGAAAAAGAATTTTTAGGAGTTTTATTTGTTGGTCTGAAGTCTCCAAAGACAAGGCTTGTAGACACAGCCCAGGGCAGGGTGACTATAGCAAAAACTAGCTGAATTCTGTTAGCATGGGTAACAATGGTAGGGAAAAGGCCTTGGGATTCAGAGCCCGGTAGCTGGCACGTGCTAAACCCGCAGTGCAGCATCCTCCCAGCTCACGTGGGAGCGCAGCACAGATACTCCAGCACAGGTTCCTGTCCGATTGTGGGCTGGACACAGGCCCCAGATCCCTGGGGATTGTCTCTTGTTCCCTGATTGCTGAACAGCTCAAGAGTCCACCTGATGTCCCACCCAGGGACATTTGCAGCCAGAAA
>NW_005843471.1:125574-127878 GCF_000455745.1 Alligator sinensis
AAAGAAAAAGTAAAATTTAGGTGTGTGTTGAAGTGTCCCAAGACGGGGGCAGAGAGGGGCAGGAAATGTTCCACCTCGTTCTACTGGGAAGTCTTTGCTACAATGATGGAAAACGATGCCCCCCCCCTGACATGCTCATCTTTGGGGTCTTTGGAAGTGTCCAGTCTGAACGCCCACAAGGAGAGAGCATGTCCTCCCATGGAGCCTCCTTGGTGGCTGCTGTGGCTCACGCTGATCAGCAGAAAACTGGCCACCATCCCTGCATGAAGGAGCCCGTGGATGAGGCTGTTCCTGGTGTTATGTTCCTCTCTCATGCTGCTGCTTTCTGGGCTTGCGGCGAGTCTGTGGCTCAAATGCCAGGTCCGCGTATATGAGTCCATCCTGCCGGCAACATTTCATAGCATTGGAAAAGAAACCAGGCACCTGTACAGGGGGGCTGGGATTCCCTGAGCCCCATTCCTTTATGCTCCTACTTTCCCTATCAAGGCTGAGTGAAATAAATGGACTCCCCCTGCATGGACTGCCATGAGGTGGGGGCCAGATCCAGAGCACCGTGCAGTGCAGGCTCTTAGAGTCAGGACACATGAACATTTCCTGTGGGTGAAAAGGAGGTGGGGGCTTTCCTACACATCAGCCGTTCCATGGTAACCCCCTCCATGTGCCTCCTCTCATGCAGTGGTCAGTGGAAGCTGCCTGGATGTCCTTAACCCTCAGTGAACCAGGACTAAGATAAACCAGTCTGGCTTTCACATACCCCTGGATAAGCTCAGGCACCAGGGCATTTTCCCTGGTTTAGTGCAGCCCTCCCAGCCTCTACATGCATGTCTTGAAGTGCTCTGCAAACACTGTATTTTCTAGCATGCAACAAAGACCTCCCACACCCGACCAGCTGAGAACTGGGGTGCAGGTATTAAGTGGGGAAGTCTATTAATTTCCCCAAGATAGTAGCCCCTGGCCTTGCCCCCTGCTGCCCAGCACCTCTGCTATTCCTCTTCAGGCAGCTGAGGGAGTTCACAGCCCCTTGCTCTTCACTGCACAGGAGTTAACAACCATCTCTCCCTTTCCATGGTCACTGCACTGGGGACTCAGGCTCTCTTACAGCAGTGTTGCTGTGTGCTAGGGCATCTGGTCTCTGCTTCTATCTCACACCTCTTTAGATCTGATCAAGAGATCAGATCAAGAGATCGGACCAAAGGAAGTGGTGCTCGCTCCTACCCTGGGGTTCTTCTAAAGAAGGCTAGATAATCACCTAGCCGGGGTCGTATGATCCCCGCTTTATTTCCTGCCTATGGCAGGGGGTCAGACTTGATGATCTGCTCAGGTCCCTTCCAACCCTAGCATCTATGAAACTATGAAACTAAGGAATTAAGAAAAGAGGTCCACCCACAGAGACCATGCTTCGTCTGCTGCTCAGGTGCTAGTGAAACAGGAAGAGGAGGCTTGTACCCTGTTCTCTGTAGCCATAACACTTGGGATAACATTTCTTCAAGATGGCTTTCAAACACAAAGTGCCTATTACATTTAAGGGCATGTTATATGTGAAAAAATCCAGTACCCTGCATTATTTCAGTGCCAGCCATTGCTGAGGGTCAATGCAAGACACAAAGAGGGTCTGAAGCTGCCATTTGACCTTCCCAGCACCCAGGGGAAGGAGGTTTTGTTAGCTCTGCAGCCAACTGACATCTATGAAATCTATTTGGGCTGCAAATCTATTTGTAGACACAGCCCAGGGCAGGGTGCCTGCAAATTTCCCCTCACCTGTTATCATGGCTCTGTTTTGAAGCACACAGTGATGGAGCTGTTAAAAGACTAGACCAGGGTCCCGCAATGTGTAAGCAGCAAGGCTAGGATAACGCTTGCTCTTAAACTGCAATTCCTCCCTCTCAGTCAATCATTCAGTGCACATGACTGCTGTGCTGCGAGGATGGACCCACAGACAGACCCACTGAGGTGGACAGCAAGGGTTTGTAATGGGCCATACCTGATTCTGCTGGGAGATGCGAGGTGCTCGTTTTCTGGGCCGGGATCCTGAAATGGAGATGGTGGTCATAGCTCCTCTTCCACTGCTGTGTCCCCATGGACATATGGCTGAGCACACAGGTGAGTCCCTGGTGCAAAGCCTCATGCCCTGCATGAGCCACGCACCCCAGCCTCAGGCTGTCTGTGGCGGGGGCCTGTCTACATCACTCCCTGGGGGCAGAGCTCAGAGCCAACCTCCAGGCACAGGACAAGCCTTGGGGGCCTGTGATGGCTGCAGCCTGGTCGTCCTGCAAAGGTGAGCCCACTGGTGATGCCCAGGGAGCG
>NW_005843472.1:0-11690 GCF_000455745.1 Alligator sinensis
TCATGGGGGACTTGGAGGGGGTGACCATGGGCTATTTTAACCCCCACAAATCCCCATCTGGTGAACCTATGCTGCTATCCCTCCTGCCTCTCTCCTCAACTTGACTTACTTCCTTGGCATCAGCGAATGCTAATAAAATTGGCACTAGGAGTGACTTGTGGCGTGGAGGGGTTGTGTGGGGTTACCTGGTCTACAGGCTAGGTGGAAGGGGTGGAGGAGCTAAAAATAGTCTGGTGCTGGGATGGAGGCAGGTAGGAAAAGCACAGCCCTGGAGCTGGGGCCAGTGACTGGGCTTTTCTAACCCTGGGGCTGTGCTGGAAATTGTACAGAAGTTTGGGAAAGTTTGGCCAACCCAATTAAGACAGACTACCTTGGAGGAGGTGTAATTTAGATTGGGTCAGCCAGTTTTAGACTGGTCGAACCTTCCAGGAACTTCTATACAATTTGCACTTAGATTAGGGGTGGGCAATTATTTTGGGCAGAGGGCCACTTACTAAGTTTTGGCAAGCCATCGAGGGCCACATGACAGGCAGCTAGGGGCAGATAAATATGAATTTTCTCAACATTTTAGGGGCCCAGCGGGCTGAATAAAATGGCCTGGTGGGCTGCATCTGGCCTGTGGGCTGCATTTTGCCCACCCCTGTCTTAGATCAACCTAACTAGGGTTTTAAGTTTAATGTGTGCATCTGGCTGAACTAAGTTAGATTAGGTGGCCATTTTTAATGTGATCTAACCTCTCTCTAACCCTCCCTGAACATCCATACTTAGCCTTCATGAATAGAGTTACATTTCACATTAGTGGGTGCATTTGCATGTGCTTGCCCCAACAGCACAGTTGTTACTATGCCATGATTTAGTACTTGCTTTAGGAAGTACTAAATGATGGTGCAGTAACAGGTGTTACTGTGCTGTCCCAGTGGCACATTGGTTATTTTTAACAGCTACATTGCCATAGTGACGCACTATAGTGAGGTAGCTCATTGCTATATTTTTGTAGCATTGGCATCACAGTTTGAGCCCACTGAAGTTATATCGCCATAGCGATGAGTTACATCACCGTTGCATGTCGCTACATCTTCATAGCATCTTGTGTAGATGTGCCCACTGTGTGCAAACTGCCATCAATTTTTTTATGAAAGGTGGATGTAGAGATATATATCCTAAGGAAAGGTGCATTCATCTCCTCCTCACATGCATAGATTGACATTTAAAGAAAACATTAGTGTGTCAGGAGAAAGCAAAAATGACTTCAGAGTTGAGTAAACTCAGGTAACCAACCATTTGATTGCCCTGTGATACAGGAATGAATCCAGTACAAAGGGAACCCAAAGTCTTACATAAATATGCACAGCTTATGTTATAAGGAACTTGGAAGTAAGTGTCTACATGTCTTTGCTAGCTACACAATAATTTTATATTAGGCACCCTTTTATTCATAATAATAATAACAATAGTAAACTATTCTGATTCTGTTACTCCTGGGTTTTCTTTTTTCTGAGTCTTGCTAAGCTAAATCCTGTTAAGTAAAACCTTACAAGAAAATGCTAAACTGGAAGAATCTCTTAAACTTTCCTGTGGGAATCTGTTCTACTCAGAGGTTTTCTTTTTGACAACAGCCTCACAGATGCTGGGAGAGCAAAGAACAATAATTGAAAAGGTTGCTGAAGTGGATTAAAGATACGGGTAAGGGAGGACTTCCTTTAAATGTGTTTACCCATTCAAATTAGCTTCATCCTAGAGGGGGATTTTTACCTCAGGGGAGAGGAAGCCAGGGCTGGACAGAGAGAGAACCTCTTGCTTAAACTGCTCATTTTAATTAAAGTTTAGCAACAAACAGCCATAAAGGCAGCTGCTCTCTACTGTTGTGGGTATCATCAGACTGGCAGAACAGGGCTGCCTATTGCCATTTGTACTGTGTGCTACAGTTTAGCAACCTTATGTATATTTGAACTGAACCTAGCATGGCAAATTCTGCTGAACAGACTTAATAGATTAGATGAATCTTCCATTCCGCACTTAGCATTGTAAACAAACTAAACTATCACAGTCTCCTTTTTTCTATCCCTTTTTCCTTTATCTATCTCTTTTTCTCTTTTCCTTTTATAATTTCTTGGGACCCAGAAGGTGCAGTAAGATGAAATAAGTGAAACCAGCCCCATTTTTCTTCTCATTGTCTTTTTTTTCTTTTCAAGAGTGCAGAATTAAATATTTTCACTCTTAATTTTTTTGGTTCTGTTACAGTCCCATTAGAGCTTTTTCATTGGCTATCAGGGCTAAGACTGTTCTTGTTAATATGATTGAGCTACTTTGCATCTCTCCTGATTCCAAGGCTTATTCAGTTGTACTTGGGGGTTATGTGAAATTCCTTTAAAGTAACAAACAAAATTGATTAGAGGCAAATTGTACTTCCAAAGTTAACTTACAAGTTGGGGAACTGATTGAAAGTGAGATATGGTGAGATTTCTGGAATAATGGAACTGCATTGTTGTTTTTTTATTTATCTGACACTGCTTGAGAAGCGTGTCCAAATCCTGCTGGAGGCCATAGGGGCTGGAAACCATTCCTTTCAGCATCCCCAAACAATGATATAAATCAGCATAATAGTTATTCTCTAAGACTGTTTCAGAACTGGGACAGCAAAAGGTTTCCAGGTCATGTTTGTGGAAGGATGTGTGGGTGTCTTGCAGAGCCCTCCTTGGTATTCTAGCTCATGCTATCAATCTATCACTAAGATAAGTTTAAAAACATTTGATTTAGGGAGAAGCAAGGAAACTTTCATTGTGAGTCTGCTCAACCTCTTTACTTCCTGAAACCAAATTCTGGCTAACCTTTGAGAATTGTTATAGTGCACTTCTCTGTAGTTCACTGTTCATACCTAATTTCCTTGCTTTAATAGGAAATATTGTGTAAATGGGAAGACCTCTTGTGGGAGTTACTGTGACAGAAGACTGGCCTTTCCTCAACATACCAGACAGGACACTAAAGTATGGTTTACTCCACTGTTGTAGTTTACATTTCTAGTCTTTTTCTCACTGTGCTATAAAACAAGTATAATGAAAGTATAATGAAACACCAGTAATCACTTTTTTCCCTAGTGAGACACTGGAGACAAGTGAATACAGCCTAGGACTAGGATTCAGACACAGATTTCTGTTTTCTGCTCTTCCACCTACTCTTGGTGACCTTGAGCAGGTAATTTGATATCATTTTCCTTATTGGTAAAATAGGGATGAAAAGTAATATGAAATCTCTCAACTGTTCCAGCAGAAATAATTTTCAGGCCAATGAAATATTTCTGTTCTATGCAAAGCTCCACTGTGGGTCCCCTACTGAACACAGAGGGGGAGCCCACAGTTGATCCCTATGAAAAGGCTGAGCTCCTTAATTCTTATTTCACATCAGTATTTTTGAAACCAGGCATGAACTCATCACCTGTCCAGAGACTAGAGAATACAGTGATGACAGTAATCCACATAAAATCAGCCCCGAACAGGTGAAGGTACTTTTATAGCATTTGGATGTTTTCAAGTCAGCTTCGTTAGATGACCTTCACCCAAGAGTCCTGAAAGAACTGGCCAAACCCATAGCAGTGCCTCTGGTGAGGCTGTTAGAAGAATCATGGAACTCAGGAGAGGTCCCGAACAACTGGAAAAAGGCTACTGTGGTGCCCATCTTTAAGAAAGGGAAGAGGGATGACCCTGCAAACTATAGGCCAGTCAGTCTGACTTCGATCCTGGGAAAAATCTTTGAAAAAATCATCAAGGAAACCATCAACCACAAGCTTGTAACTGGTGGGGTACTGAGAAACAACCAGCATGACTTTGTCAAGGGGAGGTTATGCCTAACAAACCTGGTGTTCTTTTATGACCAGGTAACTAACCAGTTGGACATGGGGCATGAGGTGGACATCATCTACCTAGATTTCAGGAAGGCCTTTGATACTGTTTCCCATCAGATTCTTTCACTTAAGCTGGAGGGTACTGGCCTAGACCAGGCTACGGTGAGATGGGTTGGCAACTGGCTCACCAGCCGATCCCAGCAAGTTGTAATTGATGGGGTAGCCTCATCTTGGAGGGCCATCATCAGTGGTGTCTCCCAGGGATCAGTGCTTGGGCCCGTACTCTTTAACATCTTTATTAATGACCTGGATGAGGGATTGGGAAGCATAATGATTAAGTTTGCGGATGACACCAAGCTGTGGGGAAATGCAGCCACATCTGAGGGCAAGGCAAGTATCCAGGATGACCTTGACAGGGTGGTCCTTTGGACAGAGTGCAATCAGATGAGGTTCTACAGGGAGAAGTCCCGGATCCTTCATCAGGGTAGGAAGAACCTTCACCATAACTATGTGATGGGGCGTGTCCAACTGGCTGGCACTGCATCTGAAAGGGACCTGGGGGGTGACATTCAACCGAAGGATGAATATGAGTCACCAGTGTGATGAAGTCACCAGCAGGGCAAATAGAACGCTGGTGTGCATCAGCTGACATGTTGCCAGTAGATCCAGAGAGGTGCTCCTCCCTTTCTGTTCTGCGTTGGTGAGGCCACAGCTGGAGTACTGTGTCCAGTTCTGGGCACCGCACTTCAAGAAGGATATGGATGAACTTGAAAGAGTATAGAGAAGGGCCACCTGCATGATCAGGGGCTTGGGGGATAGGCCCTATGAGGAGAGACTCCGGGAACTGGGCCTGTTCAGTCTCAGTAAGAGAAGACTGAGAGGTGACTTGATAGCCACTGACAAGTACATCAGGGGTGAACATCAGGATCTAGGGGAGAAGCTCTTCAGAAAGGCACCCCTTGGGAGGATGAGGTCCAATGGGCACAAGCTAGTTGAGGAAAAATTTAGGCTAGACAGAAGGAAAACTTCTTTTCCTTAAGGGTAATTGAATCTGGAACATGCTCCCAGCAGAGGTGGTTCAGTCACCGTCCCTGGAGGTGTTCAAGGGGAGGCTGGACAAACACCTCATGGAGTTGGTTTGAATCCAGTTACCTCCTGCCCATGACAGGGGACCAGACTTGATGATCTTACAAGCCCTTTATGGTCCTTCTATTGTATGATTCTATGGTCCATCAAGTCCACGTAGCATTATGAAACACATACATTTGAATTATTTAATTCCATAACTAAGAACCAAAGAAAGCTTGTATTCAAATAAATCCTCCCCTGCCACATTTCAGGTTCCATTTCCTATTGTTTTTGTTGTGCACTTCTGCTTTTCATCTTCCCTGGGCCTGATAGGCACAGACAGATAAGCAGTCTGAAATTTTATTTGCCATTCAGTCCATTAGACTTATTATGTATTCCTTTTGGAAAGAGCCTTGGGCATCAACACTAGTTGCTCTTGGTGTTCTTGTAGCTAATGACTTTTGATATAAAAGACCTATTTTCATTGATGCAGTTCTGTTCTGTATCCAGAAACCCTGCTTTTTTTCCATAGGTGTAGAAATCTGCTTATGCTAGGTCTTTATCTCTGCTCCCCCCCGCCCCCCACCCCGCATTTGATTTGTGGTTTTCTTATGTTATATAATGTTAAAGCGTAGCTCTGGAACTTCTACTTAAATTGTATTACTAGTTGAGAGGTTACTCATATGAGTAAACCCATGATGTATTGAATTACTTGATTAAGCTCATGAACTTAAGTTACAGATCTGGATCCTTTGTGTGTAGGAAAGTATAAAAGTTGAACATAATGACATTTCATATGATATTATCAATAAAGCAAAAATGAAGCACTCATACTGTACTATGGAATGTTTTCTGGTGGGGGAGGGAGGGGTTACAGCTTTTTGCTAGAGTGAGTGAGCCAAGATTCCCCACTGTGATACATTGTATTAATTACTTTATGTTAAAAAAAAAAAAATTAAAACAATTATTTTTTTTCTTCTGTTATCTTGCTTAAATCTATATTGGAATAGTCTTGGAGAATTTAATAGATATTAAACCACTATAATTCTATAGACATTTCTCTAGAAGCCAAAAGAGTTTATTGAAGAATTGTATCTGACCTATAGTTTCAATCAGTGTCTAGATTTTGAGTAACACTTTATTTGGAATTCTGGTGTTTGGTTTGAAAATGCTATTTAACCATATTGAAAACTTATACAAGTTTTAAGTTCCTTATAATATTTTTTTTCTGTTTCTACATCAGCTTGTCTCAGATTTTTTCATGTCATATTCCTCCCTCTGTTACAGAAAATGGATTTAAGCCATTTATAATTTAGAAAAAAAATACTTTGCAATGGGGAAAATAATTCTCCTCCTACCCATTTATCTCCATGGAAAATACAGATATATATTTTAAAACCTGGCATAGACTGGTGGTGGGCATCATGCATCACACCACTTGTGACTCAAACTGCAAAGGTTTCCACTGTGAAGCACAAAATGTTACTTTTTCAGAAGTGATATCCTATCTCTCTTGAAATCAGAAACAGAGCTCCCATTGATTTCATAGGGCTAGAATTTCAACACAGAACTCCAGGTAAAGTCCAGTCCTGGTGTTTATGCACGTTAATTCTTTGTGGTAAAACTTCAGGATGATGTCTCATTTAAAACTGAAATCTCAGCTCTCCTTTGATTTCTCCTCTGAGCTTCGACTTGGTTAAGAACCCTCAAACTAGGTGGTGTCTTGGCAGAATATGAATATGAGGCAGCCTTCTGTAGATATTGTGTTGTGAGCAAAACAGGTCTTTGAAGATACAAGTGTGACAGATCAGAGGTAAGAGTATGAAATTGATATTACAAGTTATGAAATTCAGAGTTAACAGCTTTAGTGCTTCCCAATGCCCGTGGTACATGGAGAAGGCAAGCAGTGTTTCCAGGATTTCCAGTGTTTCCCCCCAAAAAGATCCAGTCATATGTCTGTACTAGAAAACATTTTCTCAGTTTCACCTCCCTGCTATGAACCCTGTTGCTGTGGGTCCCAGGCTTATTTGGGACCAGGGGTGGGAAGCAGTGAGTGGAGGGGTAGCCAGGTGCTTTGGGGGAATATATGGCTCATGGTTCCTGGGGTTCCTGTGGGGCTGGGTGCTTCAGCAATCCGCAGCCTCAAGAACCCTGCTTTTTTGCCTGCAGGAAGGTTAAATTAATTAAAAAGCTTACATAGCGGGGGTGAAAAAAACATGAAGTTCTTGGGGCGGGGGTGTCCCCAGAGCACCCAGACCAGGAGAAACTCCCCCCCACTCCCAGAACTTTCCCACTCAGCTCCCCCCTACTCCTACTCCCACCCAAATGAGCAATGACCCTGAGATCCCATTGCTGAGTCTGTAGTAGGGAGGTGAAATTGGCAAAATGCCTTCCAGTGTAGGTCTCACAAAAACAAAAGGTGGAGTTCTTCAGGAGCCCCCAGAGCACCCAACCTCCTAGATATTGAAGGCAGGGACCACAGAGGCCCCCCAGCACCCGGTAACCCTTGTACCCATTACCAAGTTCCTACTCCAAATGAGCTGGAATCTTGCTGGGCAGGATTTGTTTCTTGTGATGGTATCCAAGATGTTCCTCCCCCCTCACTCACCTGTGTTTCTCTACTCAATCGCATAGATTTTAGTGAAGTATAATAATAGTCTTTATTAAATTCAGTCAGTCTTTTTTTAATTAGTCAGTCAACGTTTTTGAGAAGGGGGAGCAAAAAGTTGCATTTGCAGGCAGTGATGACTTATTCTTTCTTGGTGTCTAGTCAATCCAGATCTTCCTCCCCATCTAGGGAATCATGAGAAAACTCTGGGCACGGACTCCTGAAAGGCAAGATGGTCTTAGTACTCTACCACCCCTGGTGGATTTTCAGCAGCAGTGCAGTACCTAAAAGGTGATGGTTCTACTTAGAACCCTTAGCACTGTATGTGCGGACACTTCTAGGGCATTGTCACTTCCTTGGACAGTTGTGAACTTGTTCCCAAACTGGTGACATTCTTGGAACAGTTCAAGTGTTATGTCTGTTTTCGCCATGCTGGTCTGCACCTGGAAAGTGAGACTTCAAACAGAGATGGTTCTGTTCAGATTCCACAGGCTGCATCTTTTGACACCAGTCGAGTGAGCGCCCAACAGGGGGCACCCAGACAACTTCTGTCAATGATGCCTTTAGAACTTTAGAAGAAGGCAGATTATCCATATAAGAGTATCCAGGCCCTATGGAAATGAAACATCCCCCATCAACTCTCATGCCCATCTTGTGATGTGGGGGGGGAGATTGGTGTTTTGTTATTTTGTTTTGCTTTCATTGCTTGGAATTAGCAATGCTGACACTCACCAGTGCAGTCAGTAATATAGAAAACAGGCATTAACATATGCACAGCATGAATTGCAAGACAGTGTCAGGAATGCTTAGGGATTTATGTTTGTGTTTTAGTATTTTTGTGAAGTTTAGGTAGCCTGTAGCTGGTGGTTCAGACAGATTAAGGTTACAGAGTTAGCTTGGAGCGCACAATCCATTCAGACTGATGTGTGGCTATCTTGGATTTGTTCCCTTCAACAGGAGGGCTAAAAATGCATGATTCACCCACCCACTTACCCTCCTGCACATTCACATTTACACTGTCAAAGGGAGAACAGGAAATAGCACAGAGGTAAAGTAACAGGCGTTGATTGGCTTTGGAACAAATGCCACATTCTCTCTCCTCATTAAATACGAGTGTCAGTTAGTGCTGCATACATTTCACGTATGACCATGAAGTAACACTACTATTTTATTTGCTTTGCTGCTGGTCCTATGCTCCAGTAAATGCTCTGGTGCATCTGACATTGCAGTGGAAAACCTTTGTCTATACCTCCCACAGATCATTTTAATTTTAATTTGCCTGCATCTCATGCAGTGAAACTTTTAAAATTATACTCTTCCTGCCCTCTAAGCATGCATATAACTTTCCTTAGCTTCACTTGACAATGTTATGTGCATACTGATAAAACCAGGGCTGACATGGTTGTGTGATCAAGGAACAGAAGGCTTCTAAATTGATTGTTGTCAGCTCTTTGCCTGCAGCCCTTGAGTGGACAGATTTATTTTCTGTATAAAAGGAAACAATGCACTGTAGTTTTTGCTTTTTGTTCTGCTTTTGCTGTCATTTAATTCTAATGTGGTAAAATGTCCTTTAGTGCTACTAATCAAACATTTTAATGTCCTGTTATTCTACCTGTACAAGTTGAATAAAATGATAGCCAAGCAAGATGCTAATAACAAATTGACCCTCTTTATGGGCTCTTTAATTTTAAGTTGTTTTCAGGTTCACTGATTTTCAAAAAAGTGGATAATATAGCTTAATACCCCATAAACAAAGGGTTCTCTACTTTTATGACTAGCTAGAAAATAATTTTGCCATTAGTCTTTTTAAAGCAGTTCTTGATATGTGTAGGTTTGTCCCTCTTAAAGAAAATGCTTGTTTTCATGGCATAATTAGTGGGGGATATATAAACAGTACTTATCTATAAAACACAACACAAAAAATAAACCTACCTTGGGAAACCTGAATTGTGTAAGAATGTTTAAGTAACAATTCTATTTTTGTGGTATTTTGTAAGAACAGAGTGATTTTTCCCTTATGTTTCTTTTCTTCTTTTATTTGTATTTCCCTACAAGGGTGTTGAAGTACAGTTCTTGCTTGAAAGAAGAACTTCCTTTTCCTTCAGGTTCCATTTTCTTCTCAAAGATTTTGAAAGTGCAAAGATTTTTGTATGATTTTTTTTAAAAGGATTTGACCTGAAATAAATTGTGTATGGGAAAAATCATGTTTCGGGAGGGGGCAGGAGGGAAGAGTTGTTTGTTTTCGGATTTTTTTTTTACTTGTTTACATTTTCTGCTTCTTTACAGAATATAGAAAGATCCTGGAAAGCTTTTAGTTTGTCTAGTTTTATCTTCGAAATAACAGCTATACTTAGACTAGTTTTCCTGGTTTCAGCAATAGGACCCATGAGAGTATCCATAGATTCATAGATGTTAGGGTCAGAAGGGACCTCAATAGATCATTGAGTCTGGCCCCCTTCATAGGCAGGAAAGAGGGCTGGGTTCAGATGACCCCAGCCAGATGCCTATCTAACCTCCTCCTGAAGACCCCAGTGTAGGGGAGAGCACTACCTCCCTTGGGAGCCCATCCCAGATTTTGGCCACTCTAACTGTGAAGAAGTTCTTCCTAACGTCCAGTCTAAATCTGGTCTCTGCTAGCTTGTGGCCATTATTTCTTGTGACCCCCAGGGGTGCCATGGTGAGTAGATCATCACCAATTCCCTTCTGCGCCCCCATGATGAATTTATAGGCAGCCACAAGGTCGCCTCTCAACAGTCTTTTGCAGAGGCTGAAGAGGTCCAGGTGCCCTAGTCTCTCCTTGTAGGGCTTGCACTGCAAGCCCTTAACCATATGAGTGACCCTTCTCTGGACCCTCTCCAGGTTATCCACATCCCTCTTGAAGTGCGGCGCCCAAAACTGGACGCAGTACTCCAACTGCGGTCTGACCAGTGCCCAATAGAGGGGAAGTATCACCTCCTTGGTTCTGTTTGTCATGCATCTGTTGATGCATGATAAAGTGCAGTTAGCTTTGCTGATGACTTCGTCACACTGCCGACTCATGTTCATCTTGGAGTCCACTAGGACTCCGAGATCCCTTTCCACTTCCGTGCTACCGAGCGGGTCATTTCCTAGGCTGTAGGTGTGCTGGACATTTTTCCTCCCTAGGTGCAGCACTTTGCATTTCTTCTTATTAAATTGCATTCTATTGTTTTCTGCCCATTTGTCCAACCTGTCCAGGTTTGCCTGTAGTTGTTCCCTGCCCTCCAGTGTGTCAACTTCTCCCCACAGTTTTGTATCATCCGCAAACTTGGACAGAGTACACTTCACTCCCTCATCCAAGTCACTGATGAAGACATTGAAGAGTATTGGTCCAAGGACCGAGCCCTGTGGGACCCCACTGCCCACGTCCTTCCAGGTCGATACCAACCCATCCACCACCACTCTCTGGGTACGACCCTCTAGCCAATTTTCCACCCACAGGACTGTGTAATCATCCAAGTCACAGCCTATTAATTTGTTAACCAGTATAGGGTGGGATATTGTATTGAAGGCCTTCTTGAAATCTAAGTAAACGATATCTAGCCCTACTCCTGCATCCAGATGTTTTGTAACCTGGTCATAAAAACAGACTAGACTAGTCAGGCATGATCTACCTGCTACGAACCCATGCTGGTTTCCCCTCAGCATAATTTTTCCTGCTGGGCTCTCACATATATGAGCCTTGATAATCTTTTCAAAGACTTTGCCAAGGATGGAGGTGAGACTCACTGGCCTATAGTTGCCTGGATCCTCCTTCCTCCCATTCTTGAAACTAGGGACCACATTGCCCTTTTCCAGTCCTCTGCGACCTGGCCCGTGCTCCACGAGTGCTCAAATATTCTTTCCAGTGGCTGTGCAATGACATCAGCCAGTGCCTTCAGTACCCTCGGATGGTTTAGTCCATCGGTTAGTACAAGCCATACCTTTACCTTCCTTGCACATTTAACCACCCTAAGCTGTATATTCAGGTTTTTTTTTTTAAAGTATATAAGTATGTCTCTGTGCATTTTACCCTCTGTATTGAGATAGCTACACTGATTGTATGTACATTCGGGGAAGCTAGGGGAAGGTTAGATTGATTTTAAAATGGCCACCCAATCTAAGGTAAATCAGGGCAGGAGAGGGCTAGCAGGGGGAGGCCTGGGGTGGGAGGGGGTT
>NW_005843472.1:11700-21315 GCF_000455745.1 Alligator sinensis
GGGGGGGTTTGCAGGTGGGGTTTTGGGGGAAGGGGGGGACAGGTGGGGTCTGCAGGGGGATCAGGAGTCAGGTGGGGTCCACAGGAAGGATTGGGGAGATTGACAGGACTATATCCCAACCCCCCCAGGAACATGTGTACCCCAATCCCTCCTACCCAGATGAACAGCCCTCCCTGGTGAACCAACCCCCACATCCTTTTGCCCCCCGCTCCCCCAATTTCTGTCAGGTCTTGGCACTGCAAAATGCTGGTAAAACTGGCACCAGGAATGGCTTGAGGGATAGGAGGTCTGTTAATCAGGGGGCTAGGGTGTTAGCTAGTTGGTGGTGCTGGTGGGGTGTTCTCCTGGGGGTGAGGAGAGAAGCCAAGGAGGCAAAAAATAACCTGGTACCAGGTGGGTGGGTAGGGAAAATGTAGCTCTGGGGCTGGGGCCAGCAGTTGGGTTTTCCCAGCCTTGGGGTTTTCTGAGAACTGTACAGAAGAGTCTAGCCCAACCCCAGTCTAAGTTAGACTACCTTTGGAGGTACATCTAACATAGGTTGGGTTGGCCATTTTTAGACCAGTCTAACTGTTCTGAACTTCTGTACAGTTTGCACTTAAATTAACCTAACTAGGGATCTAAGTGTAAGGTCCAAACTTGGGTGAACTACATTAGATTGGGTGGCCAATTTTAACAGGATCTAACCTCTTCCAAACCTCCCTGACTGTATGTACCATGAGTTTCCAATGGAAGTTCCTAGTAGAAAAAACACAAGTAGTGAATATTTCAGGTCAATCTGATAATCCCCACCAGAGGATTACCTCAGTTAGCTATAACTAGTTAAAAATGACAAAAGATTATCTCTGCTTTGGAGATAATACAAAGGATTATCAGAGGATTTCTCATCAAGAAAATTATCTCTATGCTAAAACTCACCCTTTTCTTTTGCAGTGAAGACATAGCTTTAGAATAGATGAGGTTCTAAGGATTCATCTTGACCAACTAATGTGTTATAATTAGCTTGCCTGTCTAGATTTTTAATATGTTTGCTGAAATATATTATCTAATACATTTTAAACATGCACTCTTCCAACCCTAGGCAAACTCATGTGTTCCAGAGAGATTTATTGTAAGCTCTGACTTCTAAATGTAAAGAATCGTTAAAAAGGATTTCTTTATTTATTAACTTAGCCACTCATTAAAATTACATAAATGTAAATAACCATCTCATCACCTTTCAATAGCTTTCCCTTCACTCTTAAATCTTGTGATAGCATTTCATTCATTTTCATTCATTATAATCTTTTTTTCTCCTCACAAAACATTGATTTCTAATATTAAAAAGAAGTAGTGGAAGATATTAAAAAAACCCCAAAAAACAAGCCAACCCTTATTGGACATTTTGCTATATTCAGAGAGAAACAACAAAAAGAATTGAGTCCTTTTTTAAATTTGCAAGCCAAATATAAAGACTCCAAAAATGGTTCAACATATGAAGCTAAGAAAATTGGGTTTTTCCCATGTAAATGGAAACTGAGTTGATCCAGTTTGCCTTTCAGGATGGTGTTTTGAAACTCATTCTATAAATTACGCTCTCTAGAGAAAGAAGAGATTTCATTCATATGAAATTTCTGGTCTAAATCATGAATCTCATTGGCTGGACTTGACTATTTGGACATCTCTCTTTTTTTTTTTCTTTTCTCTGTTCCTTTCCTGGTTTATTTTGTCTGTGGTTTTGGTGGAGCAACGCACACAAGAAGTTGCCTTTTCTTAGGGACAAAAGACATTATGCAATGGGTTTTAGAAGTGTACAAAAGGTAATTGCTGAGATGTGACTCTAGGAATTGAAAATAAATGAAAATGTTAGGATTAATTTGGGCCTTGTCAGCATGAGGAAACTAACCAGAATAGCTTTATGTGAAGATATACTATTTTGAATAAAAGTTACCTTTGTGTCTTCATCTAGAATGGAGTTTATACATGAGCTTAATTCACAACAGGATTTTTGTTAATTTCCCTTTGTAGATGTGGCCTTAAAAAGTGGTTGGCGGTGAAGTTACCTGCTAAGGTAGCAACTCAATAAGAACAACCCAGGGGCTAACTGGTTTAAAGCCTAGCGGTCCTTATCAGAATACCCCACACATTTAAATAGACAACTGATAATTTTCTCTCCTAATTAAACTTGATTGAGTTAAAGAACAATGGAGTGGTTAGAATACTGCTTGCAAGTGGTGTATACATTAAGAAAGTTTAACTGTGAAATTTTACAAACTGTATTAGATACCATATTTACCTGAATCCAAGACAGCTCTGAATTTAAGCTGACCCCCCAATAATTAGATTCTATATGTGGCATAATATATAGATGATTAAGGACTTCTGTATTTTTTCCAACACTAACTAATTCAAGGGAGGAAACAGACTCATCTAGGGAAAGGAAATCCTTCTAAGGCTAAGAAGGAGACAGCTCTGTAGATGGAGGAGAACAGTGGATGCAATATACCTTGACTTTGGCAAGGCTTTTGACACTGTCTCCCACAGAATTCTCATTAACAAGTTAAGGAAATACAACCTTTATGCTAGGAAAGTACTGTAACATGGATGCATAACAGGTTGAATCATCATGCTTGATGAGTTATCATCAAATGGGTCAATGTCTACTTGAGAGGAGTTCTCAAGTGGAGTTTCTGGGTCCAGTAATGTTCAACATCTTCACTAATCATTTGCATGATGGAATTGAGTAAATGGTTAGCAGATTTGCAGATGACACTAAGTTGGATGGAGTTGCAGGTGCACTGGTGGGCAGGTAGAATCCAGAAAGACCTGGATAGACTGGAAAAAATAGTCTGTAATCAATCGAGTGAGTTTTGACAAGGACAAATGCAAAGTATTGAACTTAGGACAGAATAACCGTCAAAAATACAAACTGGGGAATGATTGTTTAGGCTGCAGTACTGCAGAAAAGGACCTGGGGGTTACAGTGAACCATAAGATGAACATAGGCTAATAAGTTGGGTCCACAGGAGCAGGGGGCATGTCTTTACAGCAGTAGAAATAGTAGCGTCAAAAATCTGTGCAGCTACTTTGTGCTCCAGTGCATGCCCCTGCCCATGTGCTTTGCAGCAGGACACATTGTGCTGGCAGCTCCCCTGTCTTTGCGTGCCTCAGCATGGGGGATCCACTGCAGAACCCCTGTTCTGAGGCACATGGAACCCCTGCACTAAGGCACGCTTTTGTATAGCCAATGGAGGAGCTGGCTGGAGCACAGTGAGCAGAAAGCCTTGGCCTGCCTGCTCCTCCAGCTCTGAGTTTGTCTTAGCGCTCGCCACTTTGCCATGGTTTGCACTGCTTTTTTTCTAGGGGATTTTGGGGTGGGTTTTTTGTTACTGGGAAATCCTGGTAGCAAATTCAGCCCCAGGGCTGCAAATTAGCAGTCCTGAGCACTGATTTAATGTGCAACTGTAGTGGTTTGTGGCACTGCAAAGAGGTTTGTATTACCACAAGCCACATGTGCCTGCATGTCTGGATCTAGCCATAGTATGCTACTGTTGCAAAATAAATAAATAAATAAATAAACCCCCAGTAATATACTGGATTGTATCAACAGGAGTATCTCTTGAAAATCAAGGAAAGTGATTTTTCTACTCTATTCAGCACTGGTGAAGCCTCCCCTGGAGTTCTGTCTCTAGTATTGGGCCCTGTACTTCAAGGAGGATGTAGACAGATTGGAGAGAGTCTAGAAGGCCATCAGTTGGACAGCCCTGTATTATGTAATGACTCACTATATCACTTGTATCATCACTATCCTTTTAAAACTATCATTATATAATTCAAACTTCACCTATAAAGAGTTTAGGGCTGTCTGGAAGTGTATTATTTGCTTTTGCCATATCCACTTATTGGGTTGGACTGGAAAACCTACAGTTTGAATGACATGTATTGCTGAGTAATGTAGGATATTGAAAATAGCTAGTAACATTCCCAAAAGTGTTAATATCTAGTTCACGTGTTTGAGAGCAACTGTGAAATTTAAATTTACACCAGAAACTATGGTATAATACTGAAAGCAAACATTAAAAAGTTGCAGCCCCTGGGATAACTTCTGTTCTGATTGATCTGCTGTAATTTAACCAAAGTCAGGGTAGCTAATCCTTATTTATACTGGTTTAAAAGCGGACAGATCTGGCCTGCTGTTTTTAATGTTGAAAATAAAACATTTGGAAAAGCCTCTTCCTGTCAGAGGGCCAACCCAAAAGCAAACTTCTTCAGAGGCACAAAAAATAGACCTGCCTTCTAACAAGTAATTAAAAAGCTAATGTATGTCTGAGCATGTTATTAACCTTAAAATTAAAGGTGTGCTGCTTCTAAAGAGGGGGAAGATTATTAGGCTCTAGATGCATTAAAAACAAATAATAGCTTGCTGCAGTCTTGCAGGGAATTTCCTTCACCAAAGGTCAAGTGTCATAAAATAAATTTGAGTTCCTTTTCCTTGAAAGACAAAGGGAATTTTAAGACTCCCAGATTGTGCAAGTGGAAAATGTTTCTTCCCTCCTACCCCGCCCCACTCAAGCCCTTTTCAGCATCTGTTCCAGTCCAAGTCAGTAAAAATTACATTTTCATCAGCATATTGAGGGGGTTTACTTTTTATATTGGACAGGATATTCTGCTTGTATTTCTGTGTTTCATTAGGGTTTTTAAAACATCTTTTTGATTCAATATATGGTATTATTATGTGTTTTCTAAGCCAGTGGAGAATATTGTATGAACTGGAGTTACAGGAAAGAAAAGAAATCCTAGCACTTTATGCTAGGAAATTTCAAATAAATCATCCAACTCTTCATGCAGATGTATGATTTCAGGTAAATTAGAAGATGGAATTTTACTGTATGTTTCCACATTTTAATTGTAACTGATGTTGGAAAGACATGTTAGTTGCAAAAGCCCCGAAGGTGTGGAATTGGCACTTCAAAAATCTTGTATTAGCCAATTCATAAACGTCAGAGAAGAGAATCATCTGCAGGCCCTTCATACTCAGTATTCCTGTTGCCTTTGGTTTAACCATTGGACAGAAATTGTAAATACAGTACAGTTGCATCATACATGCATTTACCGTGTGCAAATTCAACTTTGTGGGGTGGGAGGAGGAGGCGGAGCTTCAGTTTGCTGCGGCGGCGGGAGGTTTTGGCAGCGTGGTGGTGGCCAGGCGGCACACAGCTATCCACCCCCCACCCCCGTGCTGCGCCGCTGCCATCGGCTCCAAGCACGGCTCCGCGGTGGCGGCAGGAGGTTTTGGAGGCAGAGGCAGTCGCCGCTAGTCAAATCACTGGCGATTTGTCTATGCACGATTTTCGCCTTATGCAATGACCTCAGAACCTAACCCCTGTGTAAGTTGCGACATGCCTGTATGTTCTACATACAAATGTAGAAATTTGTAGTTCAGTGTGATAGTCCCAAAGACTTCCACATTTATAGTAACTTCTGTAACATCATACCAAAAAGGAAATAGAAATAAACACAGGTTCAAGACCCAATTATCCTTCTGTTAATTTGAATAGGAGCATAATTGAGCGATAACATCAACAATTACAAAAATACATTTGCAGACATAAAAACTTAAACGTTCAGATAGTACAGTGACTGCCTCTGAAAGAGTGCCTGTTCAAATTTGACCTACAACTACCCTGATTTCTTTTTGCTGAAGCATGACTGTCCAATGGTTAAGGAACCTATATGAGGGTCTCGTAATCATTTTCCCCACTTGTCTCTGATATTTGAAATTTTGAAGATGTTGCTAACATTTTCTTTACCACTGTTTCCTTACATGAAATCTGGAGATTATGGTATCTCCTCATTTCTATGAAAAACTTTCTAATTTCCTGAAAACATTAATGAACAGGTTATTTATCTATAGGGTGTGTGTGTGTGTGCGTGTGTGTGTGTGTGGTGTGTGTGTGTGTGTGTGAGCATCTGCTTGTGCATATAACTGCATGTATCCTTACAAATAGTTTCTCTTTTATTTATGAGATAAAATCTGAGTTTTCTATTTTTTGGAGCTTGTAGAAAATAGCCATCTAAAACCAGGGAACTGAGAGATTTGGGGATGATTGTAACCATTTACAACTTAGACTTTATGTATGTGTTGTGCATTACATTAAAAATTGACATGATAATTAAGAAAAGTTAACTTTTCGGTGCAGGTTTTTTGAAAAACTTTTTTCACATACTTTATTTTTTTTCTGCACTGAACATTTTCACTCTAGCAAATCATGCATAAAAATGTGAAGCTCAATAGAGATTATTGGGTTTAGTCCTATGACAAATTCAGCCTTCTTAGAATTATTAGAAAATAGAAATTTGTAAATGAAATAATTGTTTTCTGTTTTAGAATCATAGAAAACTAGGGCTGGAAGGGACCTCAGGAGGTCCTCTAGTCCATCTCCATTCTCAAAGCAGAACCAGCCCAAACTAGATCACCTCAGCCAAAGCTTTGTCTAGGCAGGTGTAAAAACCTCCAGCGATGGAGATTCCACCACCTCTCTGGGTAACCTGTTCCAGTGTTTTATTACCCTCCTAGTGAGAAAATTCTTCCAATATCTAACCTAAACTTCCCTTGCTGCAACTTGAGACTTGCTTCTTATTCTGAGACCATTGCTCCTTAGAACCCAAGACTTTAATACATAGCCATTTATATTATTTGATAGACACTGTTTTGCCAGCATCCACCTTTTATGATATAGCTATATGGAAATATTTGTACTGCCAACCAGTAGTGCAAGGCCAGGTGCAGATTCTAACAAAAACTTTAACATTGCTAGTTTTCTTTCCTTTTTCAAAACATTTTTTAAAAAAAGAATTTCTACAAAATAGCTTCAGTGCTGTTGGATTTGAGTCTTATTTAACAAAATGTATTTTTAGTTTCACCATAAGTATAGTGAAAGTCCATTGCTCTCCACTGACCAGAGAAATCAGCTAGAAATGAAAGGCTGTTTTTGAGCCAGTGTTGCCCTATGGGGTCAGGCCACTTCTTAGGATCTCAATATTGTGCTGTTAGACAGGAGGGTGTGACACAATTGCACATATACAAACACACAAATCAGTTACGTGCATACACATGCACACTACCAGCTCAGGCACATACACATTCAAACCAGCCTAGGCACATGCATACCTATGAGCAATTCAAGCACATACACTATACACCCCAGAAGTTAGACACAGATCACTAATTCATATATCATGCACACATTGCCATATATATACACACACACACACACACACTAGCAACTCAGATACATACACGTTCAAAATAACTAGTTTTACTACACACACCAAATGTAGACGGAATCAGTTACCAACACCTGCACATCCAATACACATACATGGATTACTAATTCATATACCCCCCACACACAAAATTATATCTATATATGTATATATATGTGTATTCACTAATTCACACACATACCACCCACCTATACATA
The DNA here is from genome assembly GCF_000455745.1 of Alligator sinensis. Taxonomy (NCBI): domain Eukaryota; kingdom Metazoa; phylum Chordata; order Crocodylia; family Alligatoridae; genus Alligator; species Alligator sinensis. Next base: position 19,161 of record NW_005843472.1, read on the forward strand.
CACACAAATGAGTTCCTAAGTTGGGTGTTGTGATATGTACGTATGTATATATGTGCTTGGTATGCTTGGGATACCTGGGGAAAGGTTAAGGTAAGAAAGTAGAAGTGTAGGGAGTTAAAGTTGCTGGGAGTGAAAGTCACTGGGACTGGGATTAGAACCGGTAGACTAGAGGGGCCTGGGTTGAAGAACTGAGGCTCAGGAGTAACTTTAGATTAATTGATCTTAATTGATTAAAAGACAGTGCTGAAAGCCTACAGAACAGGGGAGCAATGCCAGCACAGAGGCTGGGACTGGAGCCAGAGCTATGGATGAGTTGAAAAGGTAGGTGGGGAGAGGGAAAATTGGACTAAGGGAAAGTGTGGGTGTTAAAGAGGGGCTCTGGATGTGGGGAGCCAGAGGATGGCTCCGGGGAAGCTAGAGAAGTTGTAGGGAGTGGCAGTAGGTGCTGGGAGCTGGATAAAGGCTCCAGCTGCTGGAGAAAGCTGCAGGACAGCCACGAGGTGCTGGGAAGCTGCGGTGGGGGGTGGGGGTGACTACAGAAGGTGTGGGAAAAGCCTGAAAACAGAGAGACGGACAGCAGAAAATCACAGGAAAAGTGGCAGGAGAGGCTGAAAGGTGGCAAAAGCAGAAAAAAGCAGCAGAAAGTCACAGGGAAAAGGCAGTAGGATTTGAGAGGAGATAGGGAAACTAGTGGAGAGGGGTGGGGGCTGGGGTTGAGAGAGAGAATGAGGCTGAAATTTAAGATAAGGAAGGGACTGGGATTCAGTGAAACATGACCCAACTCGGGGTTGCAAATGACAGTGGTTTTATTGAACAGGGGAGATGGTGCCACAATGTCTTATTGGTTCCTTTGCACCCACACACACCTGCACCTACCCACACACCCACACCCCTCCCACACCCACACACACCCACACACACAGTCACTGGCAGCAGGGGTTAGAGAGGCTTGGTGCAGGGGCTGAAGTCCAGGAGGAGAGAGAGAGAGAGAGTCCAAATTGTAGGAGGAGGTGTGGAGGTAATATCTACCTATCCAGGATGGAAAGGGGTCCTTGTCCAGTAGGTGTTGTCCAGAGGGGGGTCGCCGGCAGGGCCTCTGGGTGGATAGGAGTTGCTGGTTCTGCAGGGTCTTTTGTCTTTCAAATGCTGGGTTGTTGTCTCTGTTCCTGGGTGAGGTCCATGGTTCCTGGATGAATAAATGTGAGGTGATGGCCTGGTTGTTACAGGCCATTCAGTAGAGGCCTGCTACCATTGTATTTAAATCATTCCCAATCATTCTCATTCATCTGGGAACCAATTTACGTGGGAGGAGTACGTGACTCATACAGTTGCAACATGGGATGCCCAGGCAGAGGACAGAAGATGGAGGCTTGACATGACTTTGGTTCCCTTACAAACACAGGTCTAAACCATACAATATCCATATGAAACAACAAAAATCAATATGAAAATGATAATAATACAATATACAACAGTAAGAATCAATACAAACCTAATAATAATAAAGTATAAAACAGTGGATATCCAAAACCAAAAACTTGCTACCAAAATAAAAATGTTAAAGCTTATCCTAAGTCTGAGCTCACTTATATTTATCTATAGGGAATAGAGAGGGAGAGAAAAAGTCAGAAATGGCTGGGGAACGGGAGGGAATACATTTTAAAATAAATAAATAAAAGAAAAACTGGGGGTTTTGCTACACCAAAAATATACTTCAACTTTCTATATTAATGTGGAGCTGGAAAAGCAGAAGAAACAATGTTGTCTTTGGTTGGTCATGTTTTCTTAAATTTAACCAACTTTGACTGCTGTTCTATAGAAAAAATAATAAAGTTGGGGAAAAAGTTGTATATCAAGTGGCTTTTTTTCCCTTTAAAATAAATAGATTTGGTGGTATATTAATTAGAACAATACATTGGAAATGATTTATCTACAGCAAGGGTTGTCAATGGGAGTACACATACCCCCGGGGGTACTTGGAAAGGGGTGAGGGGGTATGCGTGGGCAGGCGGAGACCAAGCGCTATCACCCCGTGCCACCACCTCCCAGGAATGGGCGGCAGGGGGGCAAGGGCAGCGGCTCCCCTCTGCGGGCTGCACAGGCACCACCCAACTGGCCGGATGTGGGGGCTGCTGCATGCCATCCACTAACCCCC
>NW_005843472.1:21346-22889 GCF_000455745.1 Alligator sinensis
CCCCCCCACTGCTACTGCATGCAAGCACCTTCCCATTCTGCATCTGGCTGCTGCCACACACCCTCCCTCCCCCCACTCCACCAGAAGTGTACCCAGAAAGGGAACACTCCTTTAGAAAGGTTAAAAGCCCTTGCTTTAGAGATGTATTTTTAACTAGTAACATAAAAGGACTATCAATCCACTGCTAATATTATGAAATACCTTGACAACATAATGATTTCAATTAACTGTGGATTGGAAATTCCAGTTACATTGATTTAAAATGCCATAGAACAGAGAAGAGATAGCATAACTTAACTTTCTGACAGATATCATTTGTGTCATTCCTAGTGTGTATACAGAAGCCACAACCTTGAAAAATTGCTTCTAGATGAACTCAAGAGTAGCTGACATTAGAAAACCAGAGGCATTTACATAACACAATAGTCCAGTCTAGCTTGTTCACTGTAGATAATAACCATATGGTACTCAACCATCACCTGGGATGCAGCTAGTAACTCAGCATCCCAGACACCAGTATGCAAAGCACTGTATATCATGACTAGCGATCTTTTCTTACTTTAACACCTAGAAACAAAGGAGGATGAGAAAACTATTTTCAGAAAAGTGGGCAATGACTTCTTTATTTCAGGACTTATGGTAGTTGTGTTTTAGCAAGATTAGTGTGGGTAGGATAGACATTTATTTATGGCTATTCTGGCTAGGTGTGATTTATTTTTTTATGTCAAGGTGGCTGTAGTTCCAAAAGCCATAATATAAATACCCCTGTTTTATTATGTAAAAAAGAGTCTTTTCTACCAAGATATACCTTATTTAATTATAATATAAATATAATCAGTACTAGTAACAGAACTCTCTTGCCTGTAGAAACTGTATTTTTATTAAAGGTTTTGCTGGAACAGATATACCAAGAGACCCTTACTAGTATACACGAGGCCTTAGAACCTTTTATTCAAACCCTTTTTATATCTTCATAATGAGAAATATTTAATTTAAATTTCCAGTTCCAAACCTTTCATTTTTTTCTGGGGGCAGATTTGAAATAGACTCAATGTAATTTCTCATGCAAAGGAGGTACTTCAAAATCTAAGTGCAAAAAGAGAGTCTTGAAAGGAGACTCCCACAGGCCAAAAGGGAAGCTAGAGGGCAGGATGCCTGAAGTTTTTGAGAAAGAACAACAAGAGCTATTACCAGATAGAGTCTGCCTGGGAGTTAGCCTAGGCATTGTGTCTTAAGGAGTCTTTTTTTCTGTATTTCCATGGACTAGGATCATAGGATACTAGGGCTGGAAGGGGCTTCAAAAGGTTATCTAGTCCAGGTTCTTACTCAAGGCAGGATCATCCCTAAATAAACCATCCCCAAGTGTCTCTCCAACCTGCTTTAAAACATTTCCAGAGATGGAGATTCCATAGTTTTTACTAGGTAGTCTGGTCCAATGATTGACCGCTCTCATAGTCATAAAGTTCCACCTAATCCAGGGCTGGGCAATCATTTGGGCCCGAGGGCCACATAGGAAGTTTTGATGAGCTGTTGTGGGCCAAGT
>NW_005843472.1:22951-28250 GCF_000455745.1 Alligator sinensis
CAAGCGGCGGCAGCGCCTGCCCCCTGCCTTGACTGGGCAAGGGGCAGCAGCACCCGCATCCTGTGCCCCCCCACCCCAGCTGGGCAAGCAGTGGTAGCACCTGCATCCCCACCCTAGCTGGGCAAGTGGCAGCAGAGGATAGCCCCCACTCCCAGCACTGCCATGCCCACATGCTGCGCCCCCACCCTCCTTGAGTCTCACCCTTCCCACCCCGGCTGGGCAGCTTGTCCCAGCCCCAATCCCTCCCTCCCCCATGCCCCTTCCCTCTGCCGTCAGCCCACCACAACAGACTTACCAGCTGGAGGCAGCTGGGTCTAGTATGGTGAGGGCTGCTGCCCGTTTATTCTATGGCTGAATCTCCAAAGTGGTGCCAAATCTTCAGATCCGATTCGGTCAAATCAAATCAGGACAGTGATTCAAATCTCCAAATCGAATCACTGTCCTTCTGAATCGGCTGAATCCAAAGAAAATACACATCGCTTCACACAGGCCTAATGTTTACTACAAAAAAGACCTCAAAAACAGAATGCATCAAAAGAGAACAGGAGAGTCAAAAACTGCCTCCAGTGCCTTGTTCAGTTTCATTCTCTTGTGTACAAGATTAAGTCATCTGCAGTGGGGATGCTACAGTGTTACAGATCCTATTTTTTTTAGATTGTTCTATCAAAATATGCTTTCTTTGCCTACTTTGGTATCCTAAAATTCAGTAGGATCTTCAAGTTGAAATGGTGAGAACTCCTGGAACAATTTATTAGCAGGAACATTCACTTGGTTGAATTTTTTTTTTAAACAAATAGCTACTTATCATTAACTATCTGGCCTGCATTCATTTTAAAATAAGAAAATTCATTCAAAGTTAGCTTCATATTTTGGTTTTCTGGAACAGGATTTTAGAACAACTTAAATAGAGATATTTCCTCAAACTACCAATCTCCAATGCTGTATAAGAACTAATTTATAGTACAATAACAGCTGAAATTCTGGCTCCCAGATTATTTAATGAAAAATATGGAAGGTAGTGTCTTAATCCTTCCCTTGTAAGAAATCTGTGCCTTCCTGGAATAAGATTCCTGACAAGTAAATGATCTGCTTAGTATATTTCTTAAATTAGTTTCTGTTCTTCTGCAGAGAGAGCCTTTGTACTGATCTTATTGTTAAACAAAAACCATCTAGCTCTGCAGTGAATGCTTTGCATTGTAGCAGAACTCTGTTGTTCAGTTGTATAATTCTTAATTTGTATCTTGACATGGCTTTGGCCTCATTCAAGCTTCCAGCTTCTATTGCTTATCATAGAGGGGCTATATTTTGTCCTCATATATGAAAATTAAATTCTACTAAAGAATTGGTCATCTACTTTTTGTGAATGAAAAGCCCATTACTCTTTAGTTGTAGTTTGTGCTTCCATTAGCTCATTTTGCTTGGCGGGGTGAAAACATGGTACCGAATGCAGTGATGGTGTAATAAATGTAGAACTAGAAAAGATAGACAAGAGGAAAAAATGTTTAGATTAGGGGTAGGCAATACTTTCTGGTTAGAGCAGGATGACCTGTTCCAATTTGGAGGTGGGTGGGTAGGTAGGTGCTATGAGCATTCTACCATGGATGCTTTTTTCTCCTCTGGTATGGGAAAATTAAGTGCTCACAGATGGTACTTGTCTCAGTGGAAGAATGGGGAAAGTGCCTGCAGAAGGTGCTCCTGACCACTGAATGCCTCTGAAGCCCAATGTCCCTGGGCTGGATTCAGTTTCCATGGGCTGGATTCAGCCCACAGATTGCAGATTGCCAAACTCTGATTTAGATAATTTAGTTCATCTACATGTCACTGATGAATTTTTCCCTACTGTCAATTCTTTAGTGCTTTGTCTAGTCCACTTATCATAGAATCATAGTAAGTTAGGGTTGGAAGGGACCTTAGGAGATCATCTAGTCCAACCCCCCTACTCAAAGCAGGACCATCTCCAAGTATATCATCCCAGTCAAGGCTTTGTCTAGTTGGGTCTTAGAAACCTCCAAGGATGGAGATTCCACAGCCTTTCTGGGTAACCTGTTTCAGTGCTTTACTACCATCCTCATGAGAGAGTTTTTCCTAATATTTAACCTAAACTTCCCTTGCTACAACTTGAAAAATTACTCTTTGTTCTGTCATCTGCCACCACTGAGAACAGTCTAGCTCCATATTCTTTGGAACCACCCTTCAGGTAGTTGAAGGCTGCTATTAAATTTCTTCTCTGTCTTCTCTTCTCCAGACTAAATATGCCCAGTTCCCTGTGCCTTTCCTCAGAAGTCATGTACCCCTGCTCCTTAACCATTTTTGCTGTGCTCTACTGGACTCTCTCCAATTTGTCCACCTCCTTATGTAACTGTGTAATATTATTTTAAGTAAGATGTTAGGTAGTGCAAGTTGGAGTGTCTTTAGAAGCCTGATATTTCCATTATAAGACCCTGGGTTTTTTTTCTTCCTGACTGCTACATTTTAACAATTTGGATTGAAAATTTTCACATGGAATATCTACTTAATTGGCTATACATCTTCTACATCATAAAGATGCAACAGATAAAGCAGGGAGTTACCACCTGTACTAAACCATTTCAGTTTATTCCCAGAACACCATTTATGCTATGCATTGAATGAAGAATGTCTCCTGAGGAAAAAATATAAGACAATGGACAGAGTAGCCTGGATGGGAGACTGCACAGTCTGAAAAGGGAACAGGTGAGTTAACTTAGGGGATCTTAGAGCTATGCAGACTTGAGAGAGAACAACTGAGGTAACTTTGGGGTGCTTGAAGCTGTGTGGCTTGGACTGGGGACAGAAGGGGCACTTAATTCTTTAGAAGTGACATGGTCTTGCTGTGTGGTCTTTGCCCCAACAAATGCCTTTTTTTTAAGAGGAGTTACCTGCTCTGCTACCCGGAACTCTGGGTGTACTTCTTTCCCCTATGGAAAAATGAAGTCCCTCTCTGAGGAGCTAAACTGAAAAGTAACTCCAAGGAAGGGCCATGAATAATGGAGAGTCAAGTTAATGAATGGTCAGGGTCAGGGTTTCAGAATCAGACACAGCTGGGAGTCCAACTCTGGATGGTGAACCTAGGCTTGCTTCGGGGACTCCTGAGAGAGGCCAAACAAGACAGGGCTCCTGAACAGGCACTCTCCTGGGCTAGGGACAGACATTACACATAAAACAGTTTAAGTGATCAGAAACTGGTTTAAATAGAACAGATGTTCAGTGCAAATAAACCAGTTTGAAAATGGCTGAAATCTGTTTGAGATAAATCTAGCTGAATGTAGTATCAGATTTAACGGATTTGGGTCAAACCGGTTTATGCAATGTCTGTCCCAGAACCCTTGCTTGTTTAAGATAAACTGGCCACCCCCAGCATCCAGCATGCTCTCTGGGCTTGGTGGGGCTCTCTGCTCCACAGCACAGCTGACCCCTCCCCTCTGCTCCCTGGCTGGAACTCCAGTAGAGAGACTACAGAAACAGCAGGGTCTGCCTGGCTTCCCCCTGCCCTACTCTCCATCACTGCTCACACAAGGATCCCCCCACTCCCTGCCTCCCTCCCATCTCCCACAGCACAGACCCTAGGCATGCTAGCTAATGCTGGAATGCTAGCTAATGCTGAGAGGTGTCTCTCTCCAAGTTCACTGGGATAGGTAGACAGCATAGTGACTGCTTAGGGATATTTGGAGCTAATCAACAGGTCAGCTGGTAAGCTGTTTAAGAATAGTTTCAAGTAATGGAGGGAGCCCATTGTTTTCCTGGTGAGGTGACAGTCACTGTTATCAGTCCCTGCTGGCTTGCTTACCTGTCAATTTGCTGCAGACAGTATAAAGAAGCAGGGAGGGAGATTGAAAAGCTGCATATCATCAACAGATGTATGCACTGCATTCTCCCTCTTGCATCAGAATGCTAGCAGGGGGCTGCAGCCTGCCAACACTCCCGCCCTTTGTCCAGCCAGTGGGGAAAAGCCTGGGACCATGTAGGCAGACCTCCCTAATCAGAGAGTCCTGTTGGGGCCTGACCACAGCCCCCCTCAGCTCAGCACCATAGAAGGAAGGGAGGGCTGCTCTAGCACCTCCCCCCCAGCTTTTAGCCTGAGCCACTGCAGGCATGTGCTTGAATTTCCTCAGTCCAGAGAGAATGTCTGTCCAGTTACAAGTCAGTTCAGCCTAACCAGGTTAGACTAACCTGTAAAGATTTAATCAATTCAGGTTCAGGCTTTTTGAATATCTGTCCCTAGCCCTGGGGGAATCCATGACAGGTGGATACTGCTAGTGATGCATACAACAAACACTCTCGTTCCCCTTTCCTTTGCTCCCAATTACATGGATGGATCAAAGAAAAAAGGTTGGGAAACAATTTTTCCAATGAAAATCATAAATCCTTGATGTGATCAGCTGCAATCTTGCAGAGTATTTTAGGGTTGGTTTAACAAGCTGCCCTGAGCTTTTGGGGGGAAGGGAAGTGCATCAGTTAATCCAATCTAATATTATAAAAGCCTTAGTCTGTCTGTCATAATGCTTTAATCGAGCTCTGATTTAATCTGAACTCCAGCTAGCTTTGAGCATCAAGGACAATAAGAAGTCCTTTTTCAGATATGTGGGGAGCCGGCCCTCCCACCATGTTTTCCTAACTTTTTTACTGACAACTGACGCCCAGGAAAAAGCCAACCTATTAAATAGGTACTTTGCGTCAGTCTTTCATCAGTCCCATGGAACGCCCAGGCCTGCTACAGGGCCGGGAAGTCCGGGTGAAGGTGATCCCCTGCCCTCCATTAATGCTGACTTTCTGAAGGAACATCTTGAGAAGCTGGATACCTTCAAGTCAGCCGGCCCTGACAATCTTCACCCCAGGGTACTCAAGGAGCTGGCGAGCATCATAGCCCAGCCTCTAGCACGGATCTTTGAAAACTCTTGGTGCTCTGGTGTAGTGCCTGAAGACTGGAAGAAGGCCAATGTGGTGCCTATCTTCAAGAAAGGGAGGAAAGTGGATCCGGCTAACTATAGGCCCATCAGCCTGACTTCTATCCCGGGGAAGATCTTAGAAAAGTTTATTAAAGAGGCCATCCTTAATGGACTGGCCAACGCCAACATCTTAAGGGATAGCCAGCACAGGTTTGTTGCGGGTAGGTCTTGCTTGACCAATCTCATTTCCTTCTACGACCAGGTGACCTACGACCTGGACAAGGGAGAAGAGATTGATGTCATATATCTTGACTTCAAAAAAGCCTTCGATCTGGTGTCCCATGATCGCCTCTTGGAGAAACTGGCCAATTGTCGCCTGGGGTCCTCCACGATCC
>NW_005843472.1:28534-37368 GCF_000455745.1 Alligator sinensis
GACCAAAATGCTGGCTTGCATCCATAGATGCTTCTCAAGCAAATCCCGGGACGTCATTCTCCCCCTGTACTCGGCCTTAGTGAGGCCGCAGCTGGAGTACTGTGTCCAGTTTTGGGCTCCACAATTCAAAAAGGATGTGGAGAAGCTTGAGAGAGTCCAGAGAAGAGCCACACACATGATCAGAGGTCAGGGAAGCAGACCCTACGATGACAGGCTGAGAGCCCTGGGGCTCTTTAGCCTGAAAAAGCGCAGGCTCAGGGGTGATCTGATGGCCACCTACAAGTTTATCAGGGGTGACCACCAGCATCTGGGGGAACGTTTGTTCACCAGAGCGCCCCAAGCGATGACGAGGTCGAATGGTCACAAACTACTTCAAGATCATTTCAGGCTGGACATAAGGAAGAACTTCTTTACTGTCCGAGCCCCCAAGGTCTGGAACAGCCTGCCACCAGAGGTGGTTCAAGCGCCTTCATTGAACACCTTCAAGATGAAACTGGATGCTTATCTTGCTGGGATCCTATGACCCCAGCTGACTTCCTGCCCTTTGGGCAAGGGGCTGGACTTGCAAACTACTTCAAGATCATTTCAGGCTAGACATAAGGAAGAACTTCTTTACTGTCTGAGCCCCCAAGGTCTGGAACAGCCTGCCACCGGAGGTGGTTCAAGCGCCTTCATTGAACACCTTCAAGATGAAACTGGATGCTTATCTTGCTGGGATCCTATGACCCCAGCTGACTTCCTGCCCTTTGGGCGGGGGGCTGGACTCGATGATCTTCCAAGGTCCCTTCCAGCCCTGATGTCTATGAAATCTATGATTGGCTGGCTGAAACACACATTCTTGGAGGCGGTGGCAGGTGGAGTGGGCCCAGACCCTAAGCGGAGGGGGAGGGAGGGAGTAGCCTTTGGCCCTGAACTCTGGGCCCAACAGTGGTGGGGAGGAGATGCAGTGGGGGTGTGGAATAGAGGACCGGGCTCGGGCTGATATGGTGGGGGGGAAGGGGAGGGGAGGAGAGGGCCCAGGCCCGATGCAGTAGAGTGGGGAGGGAAGGCGTGGGCCCGAGCCTGATGCAGTGAGGGAAGGTGTAGCGGAGGTGGGGGGGGAATGGGTCTGGATAAGTGGGGAGGCAAAAAAGGGGCCCCATCCCCGACTCCTCCATCATTCTTGACAGGCAACTTGCTAGTAAATAAATAAATAAATATGTATCTCATTTTTATTCCTTTTCTAGGGTGATTAAGAAAGTTTGGCAGGCATATAGGTCAAGCACAGAAACAGACTGGGTTTGCACTGCATTTTCCTTAGATTAATTTGAAGAGCTTCATGAAAAACGTATTCAGTTCTGCTTCCTTTCCTGTCTGAGTTCTTGTCTTCAGTAGAATTCATTTAAATATTTTAGTTTATTTATTTTCCATCTTACAAACAGCTGGGACGTTGTATCTGTACCAATTCTTGCATTCCACATTTTCAGCTTATTTACTTGGCACACATAATACGATGAAGGCAGAAGAAGCAGAAGTCCTAAAATTTTCTTAAAATTTGAATTTTAAACTTTCATGATGGCTCTCTAATACCAGATCAAGATTGGACATTTATTTTGTTTCCTGATTGGTAGATGTATTTTGCTTTATAGTGCTTCACTCTGCATCTTGTAGTTCAGTGTGGATAATGGAAACTTTACTTTTTCCTTACTCCAGAGTAAGAGAGGGAGATGTACTCTCTACATCTCTGGAGATGAATGCATTGCAGGCTCATGTTCATCTTGTGGTCAATGATGACCCCCAAGTCTCTTTCTTCCATAGTGCTAGCTAGCGTAGCACTGCCAAGCCTATAAGTAAGGATGCTGCAGGTTTTTCCTCCAAAGGTGGAGAACCTTGCATTTTTCAGTGTTAAACATCAACAGGTTCTCGTCCGTCCATTTGCTGAGCCTGTCCAGATCAGCCTAGATTGCCCTCCTGTCTTCAGGTGTGGATGCTTTGCACCAAAGTTTGGTGTCATTGGCGAACTTGGCCAGTCTGCTTCTGACTCCAATGTCCACATCATTAATGAAGATGTTGAACAATATGGGTCCAAGGACAGAGCCTTGGGGGACCCTACTGGTCACAGGGCACCATGACGATTGACTTCCATTAATTGCCACCTGCTGGGTCTGACCATGGAGCCAATTTCCCAGCCAGCGGATCTTGGTGGACCCAAGGCCACAATTGCCCAGTTTTGCCAAGAGGTGATCATGGGATACCAGATCAAAGGCTTTTTTAAAGTCAAGATATATGACATCAATCTCTTTTCCCTTGCCCAGGTGATAGGTCACCTGGTCATAAAAGGAAATGAGATTGGTCAAGCAAGACCTACCTGCTACAAACCCGTGCTGGCTATCCCTCAGGATGTTGGCGTTGGCCAGTCCATTAAGGATAGCCTCTTAAATAAACTTTTCTAAGATCTTCCCCGGGATAGAAGTTGGGCTGATGGGTCTATAGTTTGCTGGAGCCACTTTCCTCCCTTTCTTGAAGATAGGCACCACATTGGCCTTCTTCCAGTCTTCGGGCACTACACCAGAGCGCCAGGAGTTCTCAAAGATCCGTGCCAGAGGCTGGGCTATGATGCTTGCCAGCTCATTGAGTACCCTGGGGTGTAGATTGTCAGGGCCAGCTGACTTGAAGGTATCCAGCCTCTCAAAGGGTTCCTTCAAGAGGTCAGCATTGATGGAGGGCAGGGGCTCACCCTCACCCGGACCTTCCTGTCCCGTAGCGGGCATGGGCATCCCATGGGACTGATGAAAGACCGACGCAAAGTACCCATTTAATAGGTTGGTTTTTTCCTGGGCGTCAGTTGTCAGATGTCCCATTAGCAGGAGTCCATTGTTGCCTTTGCTTTTCCTCCGGCTCCCCACATATCTGAAAAAGGACTTTTTATTGTCCTTGTTACTTGAAGCTACTTGGAGTTCAGTTGCAGCCTTGGCTTTCATGGTTTGCTCCTGGTTTGCACTGGACCAGTGCAGAATATTCCTCCTTGGAGGTGAATCCCATCCTCCATCCTTTGTAGGCCTTTCTTTTTAGCCTCAGGAAGTCTGCTAGATCCCTGGAGAGCCAGGGGGGCTGCTGTGCCCTCTTGCTGCCTTTCCTCCGAGATGGAATAGAATTAGCTTGTGCATTGAGGATCGCTCCCTTGAGGAGCAACCACCCCTCCTGAACTCCCCTTCACCTGGGGTTCTGGTCCCTTAGGGCCTCACTGACAAGCCTTCTGAGCTTGTCAAAGTCAGCTTTCCTGAAGTCAAGGACTTCCATGTTGCTGACTGACTTGCCAGCTTTACGGCGGATGGTGAAGGTGATCAGCTCGTGGTCGCTGTCACTCAGCTTCCCATTGATCACTAAGTCACCAATTAGGTCATCCCCAGTAGCTAATACCAGGTCGTGCAGTGCTTTACCTCTCATTGGCCCGTAGACTTCTTGAGTCAGGTAGAGGTTATCTATGCAGGATAGGAAGCTTTTCAACCGCTCGGATTTTGCTGAGTGATTCTCCCACAAGATGTCTGGGTAGTTGAAGTCACCCATGACAACCATGGTCCTGGAGCATGCGGCTTCAGCCAGTTCCCAGGCGAACTCCTGGTCAAGCTGTTGACTTTGGGTGGGAGGTCTGTAGTAGACTCCCACCATTGTGTCCCCTGTGCCGTGTTCCCCACGAATTTTAACCCAGAGGGTCTCCAGTTGTCCACCCTGGTCACCAACATCAGCTTGCAGGAACATGTAGCTTTCCTTAACATAGAGAGCTACACCCGCGTCCCTTTTATTTACTTGAGCTGTCCTGTACAAGGTATAGCCATCTATACCTGTGGCCTAGTCATGGGTGGAGTCCCACGAGGTCTCCGTTATCCCTATGATGTCATAATTATTTGTGTTAAGCAGGAGGATGAGTTCTTCCTGCTTATTCCCCAAGCTTCTGGCATTTGTGTACAGGCAGGCAAGTGTCCCCTTGGGGGCTCTTGCCTTGCCCACAGATTGTACTAGAGCTGGGGCAGGGGTTCAAATAAGTAAGAGGAATCCTTTTGTTGTGTCTGGCAAATGTGAGGATGTTCATCAATAATTAAGATATATCACTCACATGGCATTTCTGTACCATACATGTGGATGGATATTTCTTATAAGGTGCTCACCAGATAACAGAACCTGATCAGCTATCTTTAGGATCTTTATGAAACAATGTCAGAATGAGTAGTTTTGATGACCGTAGCTTGCTTTCCTTAGAGATGCACCAAAACCAGTTGACCAAGGTGGGTAGGAGAGAAAACTCTAAGAGACCAATAGTCTCACAAGATAACCTGGACTTACTAAAAGAATATAAATATACTCAGTTTTGTCCCTATAGTTTAGGAGGAAAGCCCACCAAACTTGAAGCAATGTATAAGACCAAGCTAACATCACCAAACAGTTAACATTTATGGATCTTATACTAGGAGCTCCTAGCATCCGCAGAACATCTTAACTGAGTTTAGAACAAGTGGAACTTAGCTCTCACTTCTCCACAGAATGAATTAGACTTAAAAAGTAGAGCTTTCCCAAAGTCTGGAATATAAGGTCTACATATAAGAAATGTTATAGCTTGAAGGCTACCACTTGCCTCAAACTCCATATTACTGTTCACCCTAACAGGGGAGGAATCTTCAGCAAATCATTACATTTAGCTCATCAAGGATTGATGTGAATTCTAATCATGACTGGAAAATTGCTTATATTTTCAGTTCTGATTAACCTTCTCTGTCTCTCTTTCTCTCCTCCCCTAAGGGTGACCTTGTAATAGTGTTTTGCTTGTTAAAATGCTCTTTTATTTCAGTGTTATACCCAGTGGGTGTATCTACATGTGCGCTTTACTGTGGAGTGGATTAATTTGCTCTGCAATAAAGTGTCACCATCTGTGCTGGGGCAGGCAAAATACAGCCCACGGGCTGGATATGGCCCACCAGGCCATTTTATCTGGCCCATGCAGACCCTAAAAAATTTAGTAAATTAATATTTATTTGCCCCGGCACCCTATCAAAGCTGGCTGGAGCCAGGGGCAGTGGACCCAGAGGGAACCCTCAGCAGGCTGGCAGGCTTGAGCAGCCCAGCTCTGGCCACCCCCAGCCAGTTCCCTGTTATCCTGCCCCCGCCGTGCTCCAGCATCACATGGCTGTGGCTCCTGGTTGTGTCCCCAGACTGCAGAGCATGGGACCGTGCTGGTAGGAGTGTGTATGTGTGTGCGCACGTCCGTGTGTCGGCAGGCACAGGGGCAGAGTATGTGCATGCCTGCAGGCACGGGGCAGAGTGTCTGTGTGTGTGTGTGTCTACATAAGTAAACCCTATTGGATTTCTAAATTATTTGAGTTGAAATTATTCTCTATTAACTCAAATGAATATGTAACATATAAACCCTTCCATATAAATGTATACATATACATCCAGGTTTTACATGTACAACATATAAAACCAGGTTTTTATCTAAAATGAAAATATGGAACTCCACAATCCAAGTTTTAAGAAATCACTTTTCAAAGTATAAATTAGGTGTGAGGTTTTATAATAAAATCTGAACCTTCAAACAACTTTTAACTGTTATGGTCAAAGATATAGTACAAAGCTGCTCATATTATGGCCCTTGGTTAGTTATTTTAGCTAGAAAAACTGAAAAAAAATTAGATTACTTTTTCTGCTCTGAAGTGATCACAGAATTTTTAATGAAAGGTCTTTCCAAGAATTGCTAATAAATATTCAACAGGAAACTGAACATAGATAATGCATCAGCTAAATGGATGTTTTCACAGAAAAATAAAGATGCATTCATGTAAACTGTCTGATAGATATGAAAAGAGACTCCCTAATATATTAAACTAGAAAATTAAATGGCAAATCAGATCATTTTCTTCATGCCCAGGAAATACATTCCACTTAATGAGCAATTAAGTTTTTACATCTATTTCATGTTTAAAATGTCCATGTTGTTCATAATGCTTACTGAAAAGAAACAGTGTCAACCTGGCATTAGAAATGTTGACCAGATGAGTAAAACAAGAATATTACAAGTTCTTTACAGCCTCAACTAAGGATTCAATTAGCTCCTAGTAAAAACTGTGTGGAAGGTCCTTTCCAAATAGATTTTCTGTGTCCCAGAAGGAAAATTTGAGAGGTGGTTGCTATCCTGGCCAAAGGCAGGATTTCAATTATGGGATCCCACAAACCTCTCTCTGTCTCTAATTTTTTTAAAGAAACTGTTAATTTTTGAATGCTGATTTTTATTGTTGTTATTCATGTAAATAATTTTACAAGAGAAACAGGGCCTCATGTATACTAACCACATTGGCACACAGATATAGGATGTTAAAGCATTCTTAGGCATTGTTTGGCAAGCGATCTGTCATTGCCCAAGGTAAAGTATTGTCAGTGGCTTTTTCATACTTTATTAGAGACAGTAGTATAAGGAGGGAGTCCCTTGTAATCGGTCCCACAAGTCTCACTTCTGGCAGATGTTCTTGGCTGGCTCTTTGTATTGACAATGGCTGATGTGGTCTTTGGAACTGTTCCAGGGCCATTTGATGGCATTCAATACCTTGAGGCACCAGTTCAACTTTGAGTAGCACTGGAATATTCCACAAGGACTCAGGACACTCTTATTACTTATGTCCCACATGTTGAGTGCACCGACAATCAGTGCCTGCACCATCACTTCATATCCCTTCTCCCTCAGGCCATCAGCCAGTGAACTTTACTACTTCAGCTTTTGTTCCCAGGCTTCAGCAAAAGCCTGCCACTAGGCTTGTAGGCATCCAGGATTTTTTTTTTAATTGTCCTCATTAAGTACAACAACCTCTAGTCTTAGTGGGCTGTTGCAGGGAGTAGTTCACAGCCGCCAGCCCTCCTAACATTGAGATGGCCTTGATCAGCCACTTCTTTATGATTTGTTACAATTGCTGTTTTCTGTTGTGTTGTTTGCAGCCATGGGACAAGGTCTTATTTTCAAAGCTGCCTCTCTAGCATCTCTTTTTAAATTTTGATTTCAGCCAAAATCAGGTGTGGGCTTCAGTCTGAGTTAAAATGAAGCCCAGGTTCTAAACTATACTTCTTGTACTCATAGCACCTCTAAACTTTGGATCTTGGTGGCCATGGCTATATTTTTGATAGAGGATATGGATATAGAACAGGAAATGAAATGATTAGCAAGCATGGTAATAAGATTTTGAAGAACTCTGGGTTTGTCTCTTCTGAGTTATCCTTTCTCTTTGCTTTTGTTCCCTTCTCAGATATATTGAACCAGAAGGTTGAATTCAAGTAGTCCTGCCAGGTGAGAATATGGTTCAGAGGTAGCCTTCTCAAGCTGGTACAAACTTGAGCACCAGTTGTTCAGTTGATTACATATTTAGTTGTAATCCTGGAAGCAAATGGTGTAGACCAAGAAAAAATTGGACTGATTTAAGAGCTGGAGTAAGGCTTTCCACAGATCAGCTGATCTGTAGGAACTGTTTAATCTGTCTGCTCTTATTCCAGGGGAAAAAGGCTCAATTAGGACTGTTTACCCCTGAATGAAATAGGACTAAGTTACAACAGTTAGCTATTACTTACTGGAGGCATGCACTTACCATAACAGCCAAGAAAAGAATAGCGATCTCTGCCTAATGTACAAGTCATTGAAAGGGATGAAATGACCCCTCCTAGGTAGACAATGGGAAGTAAACTGTACAAAGGAATCCTTTCAGGAATTTCATCTTCCAGTAAGTTCCGTGTGTGTGTGTGTGTGTTAATTGCCTTTTATTATTAATTACACCCGTTTTAGGGAAGCAGAATATTTCCCCTCACATCTTTTATCACGCTGACTTCTAATTAGAACAGGAAGTCTGTTAATTTTTGCCAAATCTTAGTAAGCCAATTTAGGATATTAACATTTGCTGGTTTGGATAGACAGGAAACCATAGGTGTATACTGATTTCTGCCATATTTATCTGAAAAGTGATATGGAGAGTGCACTCCGGATGAGGAAATGTGGGAGAGTGATGGCTACAGGATGCAGCTTTCTGGCCCTTTTGTGGTCCTTAGAAAAGATCACACGCTGTCCCTCCCTGGCAGGTGGAGGATGAGGAAATGAATAAGAGTATAGCACATCTTCCCTTGCTTTCAACACCCTTGAATGATGTTTTATTGCTTTCTCACACATCACTGTGCCTTACTTTCTGCAGCAGCCTTGAAAACTAATTGTTGATATGAGCTTTTCTTAATTTTTCCAATTAAAGTTTAGCTAGAGCATGGTATACTTGCTCAGTAAATACTTTTGTTTCTTAAAAGGAGACAAACATCTGAAATTCCCCACTGCTTTTTGGGCTTAGTCCCTATATATTCAACACTAGAAAAAGCTTTTGTTAATTAAATAAAAAATACTGTATTAATTTGTGCTAAATTCTGGCTCCTATGAAAAATGAAAATAGATGTAACATGCTGAATATAAAACCTTTTTCTTTTTTGATCCATTTGAACACCTACTGATTTTTCATAAGTATTATTGATGCTTCAAAGATTAACTAAATAAATATATTTTTGTTCTTGTCCTGCATCAGCATAGTGGGAGAAAGGGCATAGACTGGACATTATTAAAAACTAGAAGATGATGAAGGAAAATATATTTGTGGAATTCAGGTCTCTTCCAAGTAAGTGAATAATTTAGCACTAAGGATGTTCTCATAACCCGAGATGATGAAGTATACACATTTAGTTTGTATTGCTGCCTAACCACTTATTGACTCAAACATAATCCTTTCAGGATTAAATACTAGAATTCTACACCTTTCAAGGAGAATAACAAGTCTCTGTAGAACTCCTGCTGA
>NW_005843472.1:37399-44041 GCF_000455745.1 Alligator sinensis
TTCAGTCATTTGCAAATGTCTATAGACCTCGTTTGACAAGATGTTGTACAGATGCAGAATCCCTTGACACTACAAGAAGAAAAGAAGTGGTTCATGGGCTAGGGTGTTAGATATTTTATGCTAACAGATAGAACAGAAAATATGAGAACTAAGGTGGAAATTAATGCTATGGTTTATAACTGAAAGTATTAGTTTAGTTCTGTGCTTCTAATCATCCCTTTTAGACCTTTATAACTGTTGGTGATATACACATGAGAGAAATCAGATACACTGTAGAGACCCAGGTTTGAAAAGGTGAGTGCTTAACATTATCCCACTGACCTACCTGCATATTCTCTGAAGGACTGGGTTATAAATATAAAGATATTGTTTACTGGGAATCACCTGAAGAACAATTTTTTATAAAGAAAGGCGATTTAAGTATCTGTAATAGAATCAGTCCCTCTGCTTTTGAAGATATTTTTATGTTGCTTAACATCCTTTTCTGTAGTTCAGCACCTAGATTCAGAGAAAGTTTCATGCAGTAGCTCTCAACCTTTATAGACACCCATTGGAAAATGCCAGCTCTTAGCTTTTACTCATATTTTAACCAAAAAAAAGAAATAATAGAGCAATTTTCTGTTGTAAAGAACTTCAAAAGACCACAACAAGTCAAAATGTTTTTGATGATGTGGATTCCTGTTTGAAATCCCTGGGTTTACCTTGTGAATTGTGTTTTATAGTTTCATAGTTGGTAGGGTCAGAAGGGACCTGAGCAGATCATGAAGTCCAACCCCCTGCCATGGCAGGAAAAAGTGCTGGGGTCAAACGACCCCAGCAAGGTGTTCATCTAACCTCCTCTTAAAGACCCCCAGGGTAGGAGCCAGCACCACTTTGCTTGGAAGTTGGTTCCAGGTCCTAGTCAACCTGACAGTGAAGTAGCGCCTCCTGAAGTCTAGTCTGAATCTACCCTCTGCCAGCTTGTGACCGTTATTTCTAGTCACTCCTGGTAGTGCTCGGGGGAACAGGGACTCCCCTAATGCCTGCTGGTCTCCTCTGACTTGTTTGTAACAGGCCACTAGATCCCCACCTCAGCCTTCTCTTGGAAACTGTAACAGAGTCATGGCTTCAACTCTGTTACTAAGAGGGGTCAGCAGCTGAGGATAATTACCATCCAGCAGGGAAAAGGTGCGACACTCCCTCTGGAGCCAGTGAGGCTCAGGAAGGAGGGATAAGAAGGGGAGAAGACCCAACAGAAGGGGCCTTCGGGCACTTACAGATTGAGAGAAGTGGGTGAGGAGCCCTGCGGTGAGAGATTCAGAGGAAGTCCCAGAGGCAGGGGCTCACCCTCACAGACAGCAATGAGGTTATGGGACCGATCTGCCCCTCGGATTACTACATACCTGAAAAAGTCAGCTTCTGCGGTGAGTCACAGGGAACGGAGCAGCAGCGCGGTGAAAAGCTGCGGCTGTGGGCCAAGACGCGGTGGGCTTGCCTGGGAGAAAAGGGGGCGGGGGACTGCCCAATCCAGCCCTGAAGATACAGGACCCTGATCCCTCACCGGAGGATGAGAGGGCAGGGAGGAAAAAGAAAAAGAGACTGCGAAAGACCCGCGTTCTGCACGCCAGCACAAGACACGGCCGGGGAATCCCGGTGTCGGCGTTAATCAGCTGCTAATGAGGCAATTAGGGGATGATCTCTGAGACGACGCGTAGTACTTACCGTCTGAGTCAAGATGAGGATCCACCAGAATACACGAGGGGTCTCTGAGGAACTGCTCCCTTTGCCTGGCATTCCTAGAGAGAGTAAGACCAGACTAAGAATAATAAAGCACCAGTATCAGACATCGATCCAGTGTGGTCCTTTCCAGGGGTACCTGCACATGTAACATTTCCCTCCTCAATTTTGTTTAAAGATCAAAAGTCGTGGCAGGCGAGAATCTCGGGGTTAGGGGGTATCCGACTCGGACCCGCTGACAGAAACCAACTATGAAATAGATTAATTAAATAAACTACATTGGGCACCTACACATGAGCAGTAAGGCTGCTCTGATGCACTGTAATTACAGCATGTCAGAGCAGATTCAATTAATTGAGCATGATAATTACTGCACTGCAGAAGACTCCAGCATCTTGTGTATCAGTGTCCACACACTTAAAAATGGTGGTGGGGGTGCTTTAACTAAAGCTCATTCGACAAGCCCCCCCCACCCCCAGAAGACATGTATAAATACTCATTATGCACATATTTACTCAAATGCAAGACGAGGTCACCCCCCCCATCAGCATGGGGGGAAAATCCCCTTGTTTTACATTCATATATAAAAAAACACATTAAATACATTACCTATTTTTGAACTGCTGCTAAAAGCAATGTGTGCTCAGTAGGGGTGTGTGAAATGGGCTGTATTTGATTTGGATTCAGATTTGGCCGAATTGAATTGGGACAGTGATACAAATCAACAAATTGAATTGCTGTCTCTTGAATTGGGTGCACCCCTGCTTGGTGATCGGACATAGGGGGACCCAGGACGACCCCCACAGACCCAGGAAGCACCAGTCACTGAGCCAGGGGTGAGGGGAGGGTCTGCTGCCAAGCGCACTGGAAACCCCCCATGCTCCCGTGGGACACTCCATCCATCCCACCATCTCAGTGTTCATGAGCCACCTGGTACCTTGACGTATGTCGAAAAAATATTCAAAGCTGTGTCTATGTCCAAATTATTGAATCTCTCTGAATCTCTCCAAATATATTCAGAGGGTTCCAATTTGATTTGAAAAGATTAAAGGTTCTCATGATTTGATTTGGATTCGGTGATTCGGCCACCGAATTGGGCTGAATCTCCGCCACATCAAATCAGTGTCTGAAGCTTTGCAGAGTCCTAGTGCTCACTAATGGGAACCAGCTATGAAATAGATTAAACGTAGCCAACAGTGGGACTCTGGTTTAACTTAAACCAGGAAGGAGTCTGGGACAGACATTGCATAAGCTGGTTTGACTGAAATCAGTTAACTCTGATACTACATCCAACCAGGTTTATCTCAAACCTGTTTTAGCCATTTTCAAACTGGTTTATGTGCATTGAACTGTTACAGGTTTAAACCAGTTTCTGATCACTTAAACTGGTTTATGTATAATGTATGTCCCTAGCCATAAAGATCTGTTCTACTCAATGCCCAGGTGGAGGAGGAGTTAGGACATGTATTTTAGATACAAAAATATGTTAAAAATTCTATTTAAAATAAAATGAAAAGGAATACATGGACTCTAAGGTAAAAATGGACCGTTAATGGGTTAAAATGTGTAATCTTTTTGGTGGATCCCTTTCTGTTGAACTATTTTTACAATATAATAGTCAGTGAAGATGCTCTTTGGACCCAATATTTAAATGTTGTAAAGGCTTTTCCCAATTTTTTAGTTATGTAGTACTCCAGTACTGTTATTTTAGGAACAAATCATGTACATATTATTTCCTGCTTGTTTAGTTTAGATTAATTTAGCACCATCAGGTCCCACAGTAAGGATAAAACTTGGAGTTTGATATCCTTTTGCTAATTGGGGGAAACAACAACCAAAGAACAATTAAAATAGCTGAGCAGTTAGAAGTGTGGAAAACCAGCTATTATATCTCCAGTCATGTTTTTTTATGGTAAAGAATTTGTTTCTGATTTTGATTTCTTACAATTGCAGTGCTGATTGAGGAGTGTGTCTGAGAAAATGGGTATAAACCTTTTCCAAATTTAGCCAGGAAAAGGGTAAAAATATCTCCCTTTAGTATGGGACGAACCACAGTGTGAAATTTTCAGAGTAGTAGTGCTGGACCTGGGTGTGCTTCCTATCCACAGAGTAGCTAGATGAGGGGCGGGCAATTATTTTGGGTGGAGGGCCGCTTACCCAGTTTTGGCAGGCTGTCGAGGGCCTCATGGATAGCCCCGCCCCTGGTCACCATCTTGGGACCAATGTCCCAAGGCCAGCACTGGTGGGGCCCAAAGCGGGGCACAGGCTGGCAGGGGTCTGTGGAGCTGGGCTGGGCTGCACCAGCAGGGAGGGCAGGGACCGGGGGGGGGGGAGGGGCGGGCGCCCGCCCCATGGGGCCCCCTGCCAGCCGGGACCCTGCGCTCCTGCCACCCTGCTCTGGGACCCGCTGGCACTGGCCTTGGGACATCGGTGTGGGCCCCATGTTCCCACTGGCTCCCGCATGCACTCACACCCAGTGCCCCCCAGCCCTGCAATACAAGTGGGGGGCAGCACGGGGAAAAGTGACCCCTTTCCCGCCCCGTGACTGGCACTCTGCTGCAGGTACTCACAGTCCATGCGGAGCTGTCTGGAGCAGGCACAAGCAGCCCCATGCAGGCTGCAAGTGACTACAGTGTGGAGCACTGGCCATGGGGTGAGTGAGGAGTTGCTTTTCCCCATGCTGAGCACCAGCTTGTAACCCAGCCCCGCTGCCAGCCCTATTTGAAATTTCTGAGTTTATCATGTGAATTATGTTTGTACGTCTATATGTGGCACTCCATGGTACCCTGGAAAGGATTTTAAGGCACTCCATGGTGCTTCAGCATCCTGGTTGAGAATTACTGTTTTATGCCCTGTCCTACATATAAATAAATCCTAATGCAACAGGCCTTAAATCCCCTGTCTGGGTATAGTGTCCTTCCTTGCCAGTTACAACCTGTTAGAGTGTATAATTTAATACAGGTAAATATTTTCTAGTATGGATATCTGTATTATGAAGAGGATGACTCTGTACATGGAATACCTTGATATGGTTGCCTGTTTGATAGTTGGCACATTAAAATGGTATGTTAAACTTTGCTAGGGACAGACATTCAAAAAGCCTTAGGTTGCACTGATTCAATCTTTTCAGGTTAGTCTAACCTGCCTAGGCTGAGGCAGTTTGTAACCACACAGACATCACCTCTGGACTGAAAAAATGCTGGCACATGCCTGCAATTGCTGAGAAGCTGGGGGGGGAGGGATGCTAGAGGAGCCCTCCCTTCCATTCTACAATGCTGAGTGGAGCATGGCCAGGCAGGCAGGAAGCTCTGATTAGGGAGGGGTTGCCCCCCCCCAATTCTGAACAGGCCCTCATAGAATTGAAAACTCAGTGTTTATCATCCCATTAAGAAAACAATGGAGGAACATTACTAGCTACCTGTTGATTCTACCTTTATCCCATTTGCTACATAACAGACTCTAGCCAGCATGTGCTCTGCTAACTAATGCTGAGAGGTGTCTGTATAAGGCAGAGGGGACAGAGGAATCCTTGCTTAGCAGGGAATGGGGCGGGAAGGGTGCAAGTCAGGCAGACACCTGCAGTCTCTGCCGAGCTCCAGCCAGGGAGCAGAGGGGAGGGGCCAGCTCTGCTCTAAAGTAGAGAGCCGCACACAGCCCACAAAGCATGCCAGGATGCCAGGGGAGTCTGGTTTAACTTAAACTAGCAAGGGGTCTGGGACAGACATTGCATAAACCGGTTTGACCCAAATCAGTTAAGTCTGATACTACATTCAACCAGATTTATCTCAAATGGTTTATGTGCACTGAACATCTGTTCTGATACAGGTTTAAACCAGTTTCTGATCACTAAAACCGGGTTATGTGTAATGTTGTCCCTAGCTTCAGTGACAAATGTCAGTCTCCTGTACCAGGCTTACCTACCAGCGCGCACATTTTTGCAGATGTTTTCCCCTAGGTAACTGGCCTATGATGAAAAGGAATAGAAGCACAGATATAAACTTCATTCAAACAACATTAAAAGCTAGACTACAACTAGGGTAGTGCAAGTCTGGCTTACAAAGAAAATCACAAGCCAGAATCCAACAGTTGTCAATGCTGGAGGGATGGGGAGAGGCATTTTACAGACCACATCTCACCCCTCTCATAGCTTTGCTTTACATCCTCATAGATGCTATATGGGCTGTCAGGAAGAGAAGGGGTGTCTATTGGAAGCTTTTCTTTTTCCTACCTTTTAGAGTAGTGTGCGTGTACATCTGACTATTTCTCAGTCATCTTTCATTTTACTGTGACAAATGGAGAAGATTGCAACTGCATGCTTGCCCTGGGTTTGCATTGTCATTAATCAATTTCTTCAGTGGACTGTGGTGAAAAATGGTTGCCCTGCCTAGCATTTTCATTTTCCAGGTAATCCCTGTGGATGATATTGCATGCTGATTGCTGGGGGAACACACACGTGAACATGCACACACATGCACTCCCCCCTCTCCCTCCCAAACTGAGAGAGCTAGCCAGGAAGGTGGTAAGCCAAAGAGCCTTATTTTTACAAGACAAGAACTCTGATACAAAAAGATTTTTGAAGTGCTTTATTTTGTAATCAACTTTTTGTAAGGTGAACAGTTGAAATGGGACATTAAGGAATTATTGATCTGTGTATATTCAATAATTGTAATGCTTTCATTTCTGTGACAAGCATTATTGGATTTGCATGGCTGAATTCTAAATTGCCCTGCTTTCATTGTGAAACCCCTTACTGCAGGAGTGCCTGCCTATTACTATCATTTTGTGGTTTCATTGGTCCCTATTAAATATTGTTGCAGATTTCATGTTAATATATAATTTATTTTGATAACTTAAAGCTGTAGCACTCTTCAGGTTCCTCAGTGCACTCTTCAGGTTCCTCAATCAATTACTTTTATTGTGTGAGAG
>NW_005843472.1:44107-47361 GCF_000455745.1 Alligator sinensis
AGAGTCCCTTTTCAGTTTTGTAATGATGATCTCTCTTAATCATTGGAGAACACAAGGTTTCTATTTTGGAATATGCTGTGATTCTTTAAAGACATTCATCACAATTGTTAGATGGTGTATTAAAAAGATTACACAGATGACAGTCATGAGTGATATTGATGTTTCCATAGCCACACACTGCTATTTTAAAATGAACTGAGTTTGCTGTAACTGATTATTAATGACCAAGACCACTCTTTTAAGTATCCCACCATTAGTCCTCAGGCAGTGATAGCGATCATAATGAGCTAACATAGTGCTTCTGAGATTGTTCCTGGATGTGACACTTAAATATCTGTGGCAAACAACTGGAAAATATTGTCTGAAACATACACATAGTTCACCTCAAAGTTATATGACTTTGCAGGACATTAGTCACATGCTTTACAAATATATTTTGCTTGTAAATGTAAATATTGTACAATAATGATGCCAAACCAATCATAGGCAACAGCATCTGAAGAACTCTTTGGAGATAGAGAGTTTATTCCCATTGTCTCATTTTGTGGATATACACAAATTGCCAGTTCCAGCAGGTGAACCCAGGGAGATATTTTCTGTTAAGGAAGCCTTGGTAACACTAATACTGCTTCTCTCCCTGGAGAATTCAGATCAGAAAAGGCTTTATTTTGTGAACACAACCATAGTGAAATCTTGTTAGCAGGGGGTGCCCACTTCAGGACTATGCTGGATTGCTTTCATAGAAGAGCAGTGCATTCCACATGTTTATTTTGGTGGTCCCTCTTTTACCATCATTTGAACTGTGATTAATGTAGACCAGGGGTGGGCAATTATTTTAGTTAGAAGGCTGCTAAACTACTTTTGGTGAGCTGTCCAGGGCTACAAGGGCAGCCCTGCCCCTTAACAGGTGCCCTGCCCCCAATCACCATCTTGAGACCAGAAGTCCCACCCCCTAACCATGTGACCTTTACCACTGGAAGTTCCTCCCTTTGCTCCTGGAAATACTCCTTTTGGAGGTGGGGGGGGGGGGGGTGCTATCTTGGAACTGGAAAAAACCCAAATCGTATATTAAAAATTAAACATCTACTATACATATTTTAATTTTATTTTAAAAATTATTTTTGTCCTGATTTACATATGTTTACATGGTATATATAGAAGTGATTGCAAAGTAGCTCAAAATAAAGTCTTACTCTTGTATATTTTGTGTGTGTGTGTGGGGGGTGGGGTATGTGTAAGAGGGTGTGGGATATGTGTTGGGGGTTGTGAAGGTATGTGGTGGGTGTGGTGTTTGTGGGTGGGTGTGGGTATGGCAGTATATGGGGTTTGTCGGGGTGTTTATGGGGTTTAGGGCTGAGTGTAGGTCCC
Organism: Alligator sinensis; assembly: GCF_000455745.1. NCBI lineage: Eukaryota > Metazoa > Chordata > Crocodylia > Alligatoridae > Alligator > Alligator sinensis. The sequence goes on from NW_005843472.1 coordinate 45,476, forward strand.
CTGCCACCCCTCCCCCACGCACAGCCCCCACCACCGGTGGAAGCAGTGCCCCCTCCACCACATGCCACTGGTGGCAGCATCACACAGCAGGCCCTTGAGCAGAGCCCCCTGGTAGTGAGCAGTTTTGGCATGTGATGGCACAGAGCTGACCCAGCCCAGCCTGCTGATGCGTGCCTTCAGTCATGTGGGGCTCATGGCATTGCAGGTGGGAGCCACATGCCATAGGGCCAGGCCAGGCTAGCTCTGTGCCTCCACATGGGGCTTCCATCTTCCAGCAGAAAGCCACACATGGAGGCATGGAGTCCATCTGGCCCAATGATATGTGATTCCTCATGTCTCCCAGTTCCTGTACCACTGGGCTGGGCAGGCTCCAAGCCTCCATGTGCAGCTTCCTGCTGGAGTGCTGGAAGCCCCACATGGCATCACAGAGGTGGTCTGGCCTGGTTCAATGGTGTGTGGCTCCTGCCTACAGTGCCATGAGCCCCATGTGCTGGCATAAAGCTAGCCTGGTCTAGTCCGAAGGTGTGCACAAGTGGACCATGCTGGACATACTCTGTGCTACCATGTGCAGCTCCCAGGACTCAACCAGAGCTGTGCACCACCAGGAGACTGTGCCTGCTGTGGCCATGAGTGCCCTGAGGGCCTGCTGCTGCAGCTGGCAGCAGGGGCTGTGCAAAATGGCATGGGCATGTGGGGGCAACCCACACCCACCCCCCACCCATCCACAAACCCCAACTCTATCTCACTCCCTGCAGGCAGGAGCTCCCCTCCCCACTTAGTAGCTGTCCAATCATGCTCCATCACTCTCAGTGCCTCCACATGGGGCTCTCAGATGGGGTGCCAGGAACCCCATGGAGGTAGAAGCACAGAGCCCACTTTATCCAGTGGCATGCAACCTCTGAAAGCCTGCCTCCTGCTAGCTTTCAGAAGGGCAGCTGCAGCCTCGTAATACCTTTTTTGGAGGGGCCCTGTAGGCTGGATAGAATGGTCTGGTGGGCCGGATACAGCCCATGGGCCATATTTTACCTGTAGACACTAGGATAAATCAGGAGCAAGGTTAGTAATTCTATGTAGATAACTAAGAAATGAAGGAGTTAATTTGTAAGGTGCCTCACTGCCTTGCCTTCTGCCTAGGAAATAAAGGATGAGTATACAACAAAAAAGTGAACTGATGATGATTCAGAAAGTTTAGCACTGTTTTTTTTAGTCCTGCAATTTTAGGAATTCCTAGTTTCAGAGAAGGCACTTTGTTAGGAACAGAAGCTGTAGCAGAAAGCCCCTTTTCCTCTTGCCTGCAGTTGCTCTCCCCTCCTTGGATATGTTTTTCCTCTTCTACCTTTTCTTCCTTCCTCTTTCTTTCACTTTAAGATAAGGAATTGTGTTTTGAAATGTGTATGTGTGTATTTGGTATCTCCCCTTGTATTTTGGTATTTTTATCTATTTGTGTGCCATGGCATTATGTTTGTAGCTTATATTTTATACTCCTAACCTTTCAACTAAATGTGTTTAGTTTCATAAGTAAGTTATACATTGTAACAATGTTAACAAGGGCAGGAGTCAAACCGCCCTTCTCTCTATCAGGCTGGCCCCTGAAAGAGTGAGTGAATCAGTGATTGAATGTGTAACGTAGTAGCAGGCAGCAATTAACACCTAAGAAAACTGCAGATCAACCAATGGAAGAACTCAATAGAAGACAATGTAACAACCGGGAAATCTCTAAACCTCACTGATCAAGGGCTAGAAGCCCTGGCCTGAGTTAATCAATGCCGGGGACCAACTTTTGGGCTGAATATCTCCAAATTGACCACTCCCAGAGCCCGATTCAAAATTAATCAACGGACTCCCAAACCTGCACGTACATGCGGATGGCACCGGGGGCTGACAGA
>NW_005843472.1:47628-51455 GCF_000455745.1 Alligator sinensis
GTGTGTGTGTGTGTGTGTGTGTGTGTGTGTGTGGAAGGACCAGCCCCAAGGTTTATGATTTAACTCATTACAGTGTTTCAATCTGCCTAATAAACCAGAATTTTAAGGATCCCGAGTTGGACATTTGTAGCCAACAAAGCTACCTATAGAGGTGCTCCAATGGATTCTAAATAGATTCACTGAGTCTGCTCCACATTCTAATTAGAATGGTCTAGCATCACTACAGGATCATGTGTATTAAATCTCTCCTGTATTTCAAAATGTCCATGGGGGCACTTTAAATAAAGCTCTTCAAATGAGCTTTACTTAAACCATCCTGAGGCCATTTTTAAACATGCAAGGGTCTAATACACACAACGCTGAGGCGTTTTAATTAGAGCTGCTCTCTGGGACCCACTCTAATTAAAATACCCCACCCCCACCCTTGAGCACGTGTAGACATCCATAAAGGCTTTTTAACTGATGACTGAGGTACAAACAAATTTCCTTTGAACCATGTGATCTCTGCTGAAATCAGTTTGGATTCTATAAATGATTTGACACGCTTGATTCTGGATAACGCCACACAGTTTGTCTATACATACAACTGGGCAAGTGCAAACTTATGCCAAGGAAATGGCTTGATCTTAATCAAATGGAAATATATATATGCTATTATGTAACTTGAGAGCATGCTCTGATTTTGAATCCTCTGTTCAGTTCAGATCACCTCATTTGAATATATATATATATGGCAGAAGTGAGAGAGAGACCTGGAGATGAGAAACTAAAATGGATGGCAGACATGGAAAGGCATCTGTAATGATGTTAAATATAACCCCCTGTGCTTCTAGGCATAAATCAGCTGCCAGTTGCCTGGGCTCAGAAAAAAAAAAAATCTAAGTTTTATAACAATTTCACAATTGTTTATTATAAGGATTCTGACACTTTACTGTGGAACATTTAGTACTAGCTTCTGCTGGAGATAAAATAATGGATTAAATGGACCACTGACCTGATCTATTTATGGGTATAACTGTTTTACTCTTTGAAAAGTATGTTACTATGCCTGTCAGATAAATCTAAGAAACAATGTATTTGGTTTATGTGATGCATATGTAGAGTTGTTGCAGTTCAATAATAATTGAAATGTCAGTGAAGAGTTAACTGTGACAGTTTTCTATTATAACTGAATGGGAACAAAAAATCAGATTGAGTAAGAAGACATTCATTTTGAGTGGAAGGTCATTGTTCTATTAGCAGGGCCCTAATAGGTTTTTGAAATGAATTAATTTTATTTTCAATCTGATGATAGGGAAGGGTACCAGGTAGAGGAAATGAGGTTGAAAGAAATTTGAATCTATTTATCAAGAATCTTTGTCACTGAAAACATTCCAAGTAGATTAATTCATTCACAAAATGTAATGAATCTCCATTGAGAAATAATTATCTTGAAAGTTTATTCTTAAACTGTAAACATATTTGATTCTTAGAATCTATCTTTATTTGTTGCTGCTTTATAAAATAGATTCCTTTTTTATTTCAGTACAGCACGTGGAAGTTTATCTTACTATGGCTCTGTGAAATGCTCCTATGTTAGAGGCTCACAGATAATTTTCAATATTTTTGTTTGTTTATTTTTACATTTCCTTGTGTAGAAACTTGAATAGGACTTGTCTATGTACAAACTTGTTGCTGATCAACTATTCCTGAATAGAGCCATGTGCATATATTTTTTCTTGTTTGAATGTTTCAGTGTGGTGACATACCAATACAATTACCATACCAGTAATGATCTTTTAAACTTTGCATTAGGGAATGGATCCTTGAAATTCCAGGAAGCTTGAGGATTTGATTAAAGTTATAACAAGAAAATAAGCCAATAAACTGATAGATCGATGCTAAATGTGTATCCCAATGAATTACACAGGAATGTTGAATCTCTAGGCTCCACAAATTTTCCAGTCTAGTCTGAGAGTTTAAACTGTAAATTCCTGTTTTATATCTCATCAGAACTGTGCATGAGATATTAAATTAATTTCTCCCAGTATATGAGGAAGGATGGAGTAGACTCACTTAATTTCATTTAATGTGATGTGGGGGGTTATATGTCATTTACCATCTTGATTCTAAGAACCTTCAATTATGCCCCCAAAATTTCTGTCTGAAAACTACATTGTACAGGGAGAGAGAGAGAAAGAGGCAGTCCTAAAATAAGGGAAGGGAGAAAAGCCTGAAGGGTTTGGTGGGAAGAGGAAAAAAACCAAAACATATTAGATGGTGGGATAGAAGAGACTAGGGTAAAGAAGGAATAATTTATTGGACATGAAAGGGATGCTGCATAAATGCATTTACAAAAAAAAGTCTTTGAATGCAATACTTAATTTTGCTGACTTAACAGATTCTCAACTCCTGCATAATAGTAAATTTTGCCACTTATTGGTGAACCACTTTACTTCAGCCCATAGTCTCTGAAAAGATCTGGGCCTCATCATAGAATGAATTGTTTGTAGAATGCAAGGAAGAATTGTTACTTCCTTAGAGAATTGAACTACTTATATGCAAAAAGCAAGAAGCAACCATAATTTACTGATGACAAGTTCAATTCATTCTTGACAAGAGGTCTCATAAAAGGCCATATATATCACCAATTACTCTGTGCTTCTACTCTGTGGGATGTAGTGGAAAACTGAAAAAGATCTTGTAAAGGGAAAGGAATAACCTCATGTGACCCCTATAGATGGCTTGTCAGGCTAGCATACTGAAAGGTTCATTGCTTGACATCAATATTATTTTGGCATTACATTTAATATCTAAAACATAATCCAAAAGGGAAAAGGGGGCACAGAACCATAGAGAGAAAAAGAGAAAATATGCTATGGGTAGAGCTTTTTCTAACTGGGTTATATTTTCAATCTCCTTTAAACATCAGCGGGTTTTAAACAATGAACTTTTCTTAGTCTGACATAACTCAAGATGCTACATTTACCAGTATGCTCACTAAGAACCCTTGGGACATAAGAAAACCCCAACCTGTAGTTTATTTCTCTGTAATGTTGTATTCATGTTGGCATTTTAGTGCTCAATGTGTTACAGCTTTCTTGGGCAATGTATGGGGAGAAAGAAGCCTTTTTATATGTAGTACTTATATAAGTTACAGCTTCAGCCTTCTTGTGGGAAATAGGGGATGAGACAGTTTTGGTATTTAAATGTGACCTTGCCTCTTACAGTCTGTTCAAAACTAACTGTTAATATTTAGTTAAATTTGTGGCTAAATTTCCAAGTGCCCTGTCTCTATCTCAACAGCGTCTCTTCAAGGAGTTTATAAGGTTTGTAACAATTCAGGCTGGATTAGGGATATCTCAAATTCAGTGAAAAGAAAGACATATTAGCAGTTTATTGCTCCTGAAGTAGTTACCATAATATTTATTTTCATAACCATTGTACTTTCTTCTATATGTTTAGTTTGGATGGTGTGGAATACTGAAAATGCAGACCTGTTTAGGATAATACCTGGGGTATGGCATTTCTCTTAGAAGATTCCCTAACCAGACCATAACAAGCTCTAGATGGAATAAAAAAATACAGTAAGAGAGTTTTTATCATTTCCTATGAAAAAGTCAGTTTGACCAATGGACCAGTTCCATAGAGAGAAATAATATAAACTTATATTATGAGATCCTCCAATAACACTGGTCTTCTGGTTTGATTATGCCCCAATATTGGGAAATTGTAGGCTTGAAGCAAGATTTAAGGCAGTTAATATGATTTTTGGGGTGTTATCAAATGATAGACCTCCTTGAGGAGTTCTTCTGTTCATAGAACAATTGAAATCATATATCAGGAGT
>NW_005843472.1:51486-71960 GCF_000455745.1 Alligator sinensis
TAAAAGTGCCAGGAGATAGACTCACTGTCGCTTGCATGCATTTCATAATAAACATGGTCAATCTTAAAACAAAGATTTGTTACAGACATGATGAGTGGCTTTGGAAGTTACCTTTCTGTTCTGATGATATCTTTTGACATGCAGCAATGTCCACAGGTATAGTTACAGTATTTACAATATTTACAGTATTTAAAGGAACATGAATTTCTCCACAAGAGATCCATATTCTTTTGTTTTAGGTTACTGAGGTATCATATTTTTGGTGGTTTTATTTTTATTTTTTATTTTAGGAAAACAATATTAAGTTTGAGAGGAAATAAATAAACTCTATTTGCCATATAAAATAACAGTTTATATTTGCTGTAAAATGTGTTTCTATGTACTTAGTTCTATCTGTGCTAAATTTACTTTCAGTTCATTTGCATAGCTGGGGTGTTTGGCTTCGACTGGAATTCAAATTGCAAGATAAGTCTTATCTTTACATTTTTCCAGTTACAGTTCAGAAATATAAAATGTGTTTGATGGGTTGCCAAGAGTCAACCACAGATCAGTTTCAGTCCAAATCTCCCCATATATTTCTGTCATTTACCTTAGCTTCCTCTTCAATCTGTCTATTGCCACCCATTGTGTTAAGATTGCAAACTTTCAGGGGCAGGGACCTTTTTTTTCTTTGGTAGGTATACAGCTTCCAACACCTGGGGGTCCTGACCCTTAGCTGAGATATATAGGTCCTTCATTATTACAAAGAGCAGCAAGATTTTTCAGATGTCAGCTGGTTTTAACAAGAATTCCTTCACACAGAGACCTTAACTTCTGTGAAAATTCAAAAATAAATCAATTTTATTCTCTTTGATTACCTTAGTTTACTAGTTTCCTTCTAGGATGCCCAACCAAAGCTTTGCATGTTGTTTTAGGAATGTGAATTGTCCAATACACCCCTGGATTGAAAACAAATTGAAGTGTTTAGGCCAATGGTTCTCAACCTTTCTGGACTTGAGGAACCCCTCATTTGACTTGATGCAACACTCCTTAAGTTCTGTGAAGTGAATGGCATCTGGTTTCAAACATAATTTTATAGATTACAGTGCTTGCTTCCTTACAGAGGGGCTTGGCACTGGGAATGAGGGAATCATCCAGGCAGGAAAAGCCTGAGCCTGCACGTATCTGCTTAGTTTAGTTGCTTCTCTCGCAAAGCCTTACTTATCTCCTCACATCTCGTGGCACCCTTCAAAAGATCTGGCAGCAGTCCAGAGTGGCTTGGCACCTGGTTGAGAATCTGGTTACGGTATTTAGGTGTCCAGATAGAGTCATTCTAAAGTGGCTTCATTTATGGAGGGTGGGATACATGGAGTGATCTGAAATTGAGACCCTGGCAAGGGTCCTGTTTGGGCACCCAAAATCACCAGTCACTTTTGACAATGTAGGTCCAAAAGATTTCAGAGTATTTTCACAGTGTTCCAGAGTCATCACTGAGTTTATTAGACAGCCCTTGACCTGTAAAACTAATGTTTGCTTTAATTGTGCTAATCTCAGCCAAAGGATGCCTTTGCCCTATGCATCAAATGATTAAGTGAATAAGGAGCAATAGTATTTATGGAGCCTGTCCAATAGAAGAGTTTACACATTTTTAAGAGTATCAGTTCCTTTCTTGCCCATCAATTAATATCCCTTTCCCACTTCTGTCTTTGGTGACAGAGCTATAAAAGAGGGAAATTACAATGGCAATTACTCTGAGTTCTATATAATCTGTCAACTGTTTTAAAACTGGTTGAGCTAAAAAATGACAGCCCTCTGAAATTTAGTAGAATTCTATATTATTAAAATAGCATTCTAAATTTTAATCTTGTGCATAGACTTTTTAATAGCTTCAACTTTCCCTGCAAATTGTGGGTAGTGCTCACAGAGATTCAATTTAAATACTGTCAAGCAAGACTGATTTTCCAGTATTACTTGCAGCCTTCTCTCCCTTCCCCTCTATGCTACTGAGTTATTTTTTCAATATTCCCAATTTTCACAGAATTTTATAGGAAGTTACGGAAGAATTTCAATCCTTTTTGCTATTTGTCCAGGTTCTTTTTGATAGTGGTGAATGCAATAATAAGATTTATTAATTGAATTTCAGTTAGGCATCTCTCATTAGTTAAAGATGGTTGCTACAATTTGGACTTTAGAGTCTTTGCTAAATGCCTGAGAAGCTGTCTGGCACTTGCAATGTGGTTCAGGGGCTGGATGCAGCCCACCAGACCATTCTATCTGGCCTGCAGGGCCCCTAAAAATAGTAGAAAATTAATATTTATCTGCCTATCATGTGGCCCTCGATGGCTTGCCAAAACTCAGTAAGCGGCCCTCTGCCCAAAATAATTGCCCACTCCTGCTGTAAATCATAGTGATCACACCTGAGTAACTTATACAATAGGTTTAAGAAATGTAGACTCTCTTTTTTAAAATTTAATTAAATAAATCATACGATTAGTCTTGTGGGACTAGTTGGCTTGGGAAATGGGTACTGGCAGTTTTTCATTTCTAGGTCATCAAATCACAGAAAGCTGGTATTTATCTGCTGGTTGTCTGGATCCATGTGAAATGAATTGAAAGTTTTAATTAATGTTCCAAAGATGTGGGTATTCTAGTGAAGCAAACTGCCATTGCAATTTTTGCTTTTTTTGGTAATTTTGGTACTTGAGGCATAATATGTCTGGTGCATACATTGCAAGACATCTTCAGTGACTGGCTTTCTTGCATGCATATCAGCCTCTAGCTTCTTTACTATTCATTCCATCCAAGAAGAGTACACACCAACTACAGATGCTTCCTCAGCTTGACAAAGGGTTTTTAAATCCAAAAGCTTGCTAAGAAAATTTTTTCCAACTATTTAGTTGGTCTAATAAAAGATATCAGATTTACCCAAAGAACCTTGTCTCCCTACATCCTTAGACCAACACGTACATCTACACCCCTGTACATTGAATGGTATAACTTACATGCATCAGCATTGCAGCTAGAGCTTGTCAGAACATTTTGTGGACATATGTTGATTTTGGTAAAGTTTTCATTTGTAAAGGGGAAAGGAGAGTAAACTATTTCATGCTGTACACCTGATGATTTCAGCACTGTCCTGGCATATAGGAAGCAAAGGCTCAAGGCCTTTTTCTCTTAGTTTTGGAAATGCAAGAATTTCTCTTAGATCCAGAGGGACATGAGATAAAAAATGATGTTCCTAATCAGGTAGAGCAAATAGCAAGCACTGTAATTTATAATCCATACCATATTCCAATACCCTAACCACCCAAGTTTTCATAGGAAAGTAGGACTGGAACAGACAGCACAAGGTCATCTGTTCTAGCCCCTTGCTCAAGGCAGGATCATCTCTGATTAAATCATCCCAGCCTAGCTGGCACTTAAAAGTTTCCAGGGATGGAGATTCCACAACTTCTATAGGTAGTCTGTTCCAATGGTTGACCACCCTCATAGTCAGAAAGTTTCTCCTAATCTCTAATTTCTTCTGCTGTAGTTTGAGGCCCTTGCTCCTAGTCCTTTCCTCCTACAGCCACAAAGAAAAGCACATCTCCATCCTCTCTATAATTACCCTTCAGGTATTTGAAGACTGTTATCAAAATCTATTATCCCTCTCAGTTTTCTTCAGACTAGTCTCTTTTCCAGAATAATAACCTTAGTTCTTTCAGCCTTTCCTCATAAGTCGTGCTTCCAGGCTTCTGATCATTTTTGTTGTTCTGCACTGGACCCTCGCCAAAGTGTCTACATGCTTCTTGAAGTGTAGGTTCCAAAACTGGACACAGTACTCCAGGTGAGTCCTCACCGGTGCTGAATAGAGTAGAAGAATCAGTCTCCTTTATTTGCAAGTAACAGTCCTATAACCCCCAGGTGCTTCTTTACAGTACTGTAGCCTAGTTCATTTTCTGGTCTGTAGTTGTACATGCAGTTATTCCATCTGAAGTGCAGGAGTTTTCACTTGACTGTGTTGAATCACATCCAGTTGAATCTGAACTATTTTTCCAGTCTATCTAGGTCATTCTGCATCCTAGCTCTGCCCTCTAGGGTGTCTGCAACTCTACCCAACTGGGTGCCATCTACAAATTGGCTAAGCGTGTGCTAAATCCCATCATCTAAATTATTAATGAACGGTTCTAGACCCACGACAGACCCCTAGGGAATCCCATTTGAAGCAGAAGCAGAGTGAGCTTATTGAAGCAGAAGCAGAATGAGCTTATTGAAGACCCAAGGTGGTTCTGGGAGGAGAGGGGAGGGGTGTGGGGCATGCTGACCACTGTGGAAGTGGATAAGGAAAGGGAGCTTACACCTTCCTGGGCTGCTGCTGCGTCTATAACAGCATCAGCTTCACTCAGGCGGCTGCAGCTCTGTGGTTAAACTCCCTGGGAGCCAACACTTGTGCCTTGTTTACTCCCTCCCCACAATACATACATATCAGGCATGCAGCCTGCTCAACAAAGACTTCCCAGGGAGGGGTGGAGGAAAGCAGCATTCTGTTTGCTCCACTTGCCCCCAGCTCACAAAATGCACTGCTTGGCGTAGCACTGCCCTGCCTGACTCCCTGTGCCTGCCTCCTGTGACCAGCTAGGAGAAGCACAGCGATGCTCCCACTATGGCACAGACTCTTTGGAGGGGGGGGGCGGGGGGGAGGGCATGATTCTAGCATCCCCTCCTAGTCAGTGCCCAGGACTGGTGCTCCTGTTGCCTTGCTCTAGTTATACTGTTGCTTGATACCTTCTTTTAACTACACATTGAGCCAAGGATTACTTATTAGTAGAGACCTACCAAAATTGCAATTTCACAAAATCTAGCATTGCCCATGAAATCCAGCAAAGCCTGCAAAATCTATGGAAAAAAAAAATTACTGAAAATAAAATGCCAGCTTCTGAGCCAGGAGTATTTAGGGCACTGCAGCAGCCTGCTGGGGTAGGGAAGTGGGGAAGGGGATCTGCCTGCTCAAAGGACTATCAGCAAGATGGCTGCTGTTCCTGCCCCTTGCCATTGATTGGCTACAAGGGCTGCCTGTCACGTGGCCCTGCTCCTCTCCTCCAACTGGCAGGAAGGGGTGGGGCGACATGATAGGCAGCCCTCACAGCCAATCAGCAGCAAGGGGTGGGGCCACTGGGGCCCCTCCGCCAATCAGAGGCATGGGAGGGGATGCTTTCTTCTACGCATGAAATGGATGCTAGACCCTGTGTTCTGCCTGCAAAATCAGGTGGCAGCTGCCCCTGAATTCAATAGGTCCCTACTTATTGAGCATGATGATCAAACCAGTTTTGTATCCACCTTACAGTACCTTCATCTAGTCCATATTTCTTAGTATGTTAATAAGAATTTGTGGGAGACTGTCAAATGCCTTGCTAAAATCAAGGTATATCACATCCACTGCTCTAGCCCCATACCCAGAGTCCATCACCTTATTATAGAAGGAAATCAGGTTGGTCAGGCATGACTTACTTTTGGTGAATTCATGCTGGCTGTTCCATAGTAGATTGTGTGCTTCACAACAGATTCCTTGAGGACATGCTCCATGAATTTCAGGTATCGAGATCTGGCTGACTGCTTTTTAATTCTCAGGATCCTCCTTCTTCTCTTTTTTAAAGATGGACACTATATTTGCCCTTTTCCAATCATCCAGGACCTCATCTCACCTCCATGGATTCTCAAAATGGATAGTTATGGGCTTTGGAATTACTTCAGCCAATTCTTTCAGTACTCTAAAGTTCATATTATCTGGCCCTGCTACTTTGGAAGCATCTAGCTTCTCTGAGTAATCTGTAACTTGTTTTTCTACTACTTTAGACTTTAGACCTTCCCTATCTTTTCTGCCAACTGCACTTGTCATCTGGTAGTTGTGAAGATGGAAGTAAAAAAGGCATGACATATTTCAGCCCTCTCTGCATGATCTGTATCTAGATTGCTTGTGTGTTCTGTAAATGACCTATGGTTTCTTTGGTCTTCCTTTTACTTGTTATTGCCTTTTCCCATTTTTATTGCCTTTTCATGTCCCTTGCATAGTGTCTCTTAATGTAATTAAAAGCTGAGGTGTTTGTCAGAAATTGATATTTTGATGCAGTTCTGCTTTTGTAGAACTGCTTGTCCTGATGGAAAGATTTGAAAATATATTTTGATAGTTTGAAAGTTTTCATCAAACAGAATTATTGTCTTGTGCTCAGCTCAAATGATATCTGCCAGCTGCATCACTAGACAACCTATTCATGTGGTGCAGATTCAGCCACTCCTTAAGTAAGTCTAGAATATGCATCATGAATTAATAATTTTATATGTACAGTAACTTGGCTGTAATAGGGTTGATCAGAATTGCAAATGCCCTTGACTCTTGAAGGGGAAAGTAATCTCTGCAGTAGTAGAGCTTTGCAAAATGATGCTCTTTAAAAACTGCCATGTACAATATTTCAGTCAATATTTGGAGCAAGGCTTTTCAAGCTTTTTTTAACATGACAGACAATATTCAAATAGACTCTGTATTCTGTGGACCCACCTATCCTTGCTTCTGCAGTTGTGCAGACCACCATCACTCCCATTAGCCATCTGTGGCAACTACCTTAGTTGGTAACTGTAGTAAGCGGTAATATTGGAAAAATATCTGATTATTCATCTGTCATTCAATGCACCTTAGCAGCTGGAAACAAGGAAGAACATCTTGTGTGTAATAAGCCTTCTGCAAGTGCTCTATAAGTCACTACAGAGACTAAATAAGAATATAGAAATTACTGATTTACTTTGGCTGTTTCCTTTACTGTGTTTTGAGGTCCAAAAACCAATATTTCAGTATACAAGTGCCTATTTCAACATCCAGATATGGGGTTTGAGCACTCAAGTCTGAAAACTTGTTCAGCAACATGTCTAAGTTCCCAGTGTCTATTTTTTACTTTTAGCAATTGTTTTCATGGAAGAAAATGGAACTTCTTATTCTGTTTTGTAACCTAGACCTACCACTGGTTTTCCTTTTCCCTTTAAATACTATAAACAGTGTTTCTTATTGATTATTGAAAAAAACAAACAAACCCCACAGCTCCAACCAAATCCACTACTGGCCCCACAAGTCTTAGGTTTGCAGTTTTTGTTTCATACAAGAAGTATAACTAAACTTGAAAAAAATATATTGATTGTGTGGAGAAATGACTTTAAACACAAACTGACAGATCAGGAGAAGAAGGAGAGAAATCTCTTGATTTGGCAGCAACAGGAAAAGCATGCAATAATGGTGCAATAATGGTAATAACACAAATAATGGTGCAATAATAAGTACTATGGCAGTCTGATGCCCTTGCACTATGTCAGTAAGTGAAGAAATTAAATGTGTTTTTGATTAGCAGTTGTAACATATGGAGAAAGGATGAGTTCTAGCTGAGATCAACATGGTTTAGTTGTGGGGTGGAGGGTGGGGGCAGGAATGCTGCATGAATCAGATGGGAGAATAGGAGTAGTGTTGTTATTGGATCACCTGGTGATGTGCTTATTGACAAGGGCACTGGTGTAGTTCTCACCAGCAGCAATGTGCCTGACTATGCAAACAGTCTGAACCCCATCACTGGATCAGGGACTCAGCTAATTGTTTCGTTTTCTTCTAATGTGGAACCACCAGCTGGCACAGAGAAGATTACATTAAATGCAACATTGCTGCGTCAGTGTCCGCATTTATTAGATTGACTCATCTTCAGCTTCTGATTACCTTGCATTAAATGCTCTCTGTCTAATTTTTGCTCACATAGGTGTCCTCTAAGGTAGGGGAGGGGGGGAGGGATTTTCATTAGTTCTCAACTGTAACTTATTTTTAAACAAGACAAATCAAACAGAAGGAAAGCATTGGCAAAGAAGATTAGAACCAAGATATTTTTTGATCATTCCAGTTGCCAGGGCAGATGAAAGATTTGGCAAAGGGGGTGCAGGAGCAGCCCTTATTCTCAGCTTCCTCCCCCCCCTATACACACATTGAAGCAGGCAGACCATGCCGCAGGAGTCTCTGGGGACTTAAAAAAAAGTACCCAAAACACATAAGAATCCCCCTCTCACCATCCATGCTCAAAGGCACATCCTCTCTCCTTCCTTTCCCCACCTTCCCTCCCTAGCCTGCAGCTGCTTCTTTACCCCCTGTCTTAGGGACTGGGAAAGCTTCAAAGCTGCTCCTCCCTGGGACAGCCAGGCTGTGTGGGGGCTGGACTCAGCTGAGAACACTGGAAGCAGCAGTGGGTGCGTGTGTGGGGGGGTCCTCCTTTTCATGCCTGCTTCTGGGGGATTGGGCAGGGTGGGAGAACCCACTGCCCTGCTCCATTGCCACCACTGCCACTATCACTGTTACTTTCTCTGTTCCCAGCTGAGCCGAGGCCCCATGCGGCCTGGTTGGAGCATGCAGGAGTGGCTTTGAAGCTTCCTCTGTGCCTGGGATAGCCATGAAAGCTGCAGCAACAGGTGAGGGAGTGCAGGAAGGATTGGGGAGGGGACATGCCTTTGAGCATGGGGGAGAAAGGGATGGATTCTTATGTTTTGGGGAGTTTAAGTAAGTCTCCAGAGGCTCCTGCGGTGTGGCCTGGCTCCATAACGGGGGTCTGGCTGCACTACTTAACCTCTCTGGATCAGACCCTGCTAGCTGCTGTGGAAGTACAAGTGAGGGAGTCCAGGGGCATTCTCCATAGGGAGTTTTCTGTGCAATTTTCTTCAATCTACTGCATTCCAAAGATAAACACATTTTCTGTTTATGAGCCAGAGCTATCCAAAGATTACTGTGGGGTTCAAGTGAAACTCTGTAATTCCGATTGTTATAATTCAAATTGCTGAATATGAGCCAACAGTGTGCCCTTGTGTGGAGAAGGCTAACAGCATACTGGGCTGCATTAGAAGGAGTGTTTCCAGCCAATTGAGGGAAGTGATTATTTCCCTCTATTTGGCACTGGTGGGGCCACATCTAGAGTAATGTGTCCAGTTTTGGGCCCCCCACCAAAGAAAGGATGTGGACAAATTGGAGCGAGTCCAGTGGAAGACAGTGTAGCTGGGGCACATGACTTATGAGGCGAGGCTGAGGAAACTGGGTTTATTTAGCCTGGAGAAGAGAAGACTGAGAGGGGATTCAATAGAAGCTTTCAACTGCCTGAAGGGTGGTTCCAAAGAGGACGGAGCTGGACTTTTCTCTGTGGTGGCAGATGACAGAACAAGGAGCAATGGTATCAAGTTGCAGCAAGGGAAGTTTAGGTTAGATATTAGGAAGTACTTTCTCATGAAGAGTGTAGTAAAGCACTGGAACAGGTTACGAGGCTGTGGAATCTCCATCCTTGGAGGTTTTTAAGATCTGGCAAGACAAAGCCTGGGATGGGATGATCTAGTTGGGGATGGTCCTGCTTTGAGCAGGGGGTTGGACTAGATGACCTCCTTACTTTGCTTGTTTAGTCACTGTTCACAAATGTTGGTGACTTTCTATGCATCTTTACCCTTTTGCCATGCCTTTTCAACCTCTTTTTTTTCATTTAATTTTGTTGTTATTTGGGTTGCTGTAGAATCCACATCAACATTTTTTTTTTTTTTACGTTGAGGGGTATAATGACTCTTCACCATCTCAAAGTCATCAAGGGCAATAAAGGATAATCAGATGGAAAGAAATAGGGTCCCTCATGGTTAACACACTAACCCTGTAGTAAGTGCTCTCATAGATGATAACCCTGGTTCAAATTTCTACTCTGCCTGAAGGGAATTGAACTCATGAGTTTCATGAGCATTGTATAAGTATTGTATAATGTAGTGGTGTGAACTTCTAGTACTCTGTGAGAGGTCTTCTTGTGATTTGTAACTGACATTATGGCTAAACAGTGAGGCCAGAATTTTAAGACCATAACACCTAGCCTCTCAGGGAGCCCATCTATAATGAGACAGTTTCACTCATTGCTTTCATTTCTTAGTGCTTTGCACTATTTTGTCCCCTATAAGCCAGTCCATCCCCATTCTATTACAGCCTGGCACACTGATTTGATTCTACATCTGCCAGCCCAACATCATTTTTCGATTGTGGGGAGCAGAAGCTGCAGCCAAAGGGAGGGAGCACTGGAGCAGTAAATTGTCTGTGCTGCTATGTACAGCTTAATAAGCACCTACAGCACAGAACACTTTATTAAAGCAACATCTGTTGCAAGCACACTTCTTAGCATGTGGATGACAGCCATTTTGCAGTCAACTGAATTCTTAAAAATACAAGATATTTATGTTTCAACAAGAATCAAAGTTTATTAACCTGCTAAGTTTTGCTGTGGACAGTAGCACAGTAGCACATATCAAACATTTGATATGAATGCTATGGGGACAGAGATTTTATTTTAATTCATAAGATTAGAATCATAATGCAGGTTTAAATCATTACTATTTTCTATTTTCCTGATGGGTTTGATTCGCTCTAAATCTATTTACATACCTCATTGCAGGTAAGTATGAATAATATATGTAGGGTGGGATATAGGTGGTAGTATTGCCATCGTGCTCATTTGGGAAGCAGTTTTTAATCTGCTTCCCAAGAATCCAGAAGAGTTCCACTGATAGAGCTTCTGTGTCCCTGGGGCATCCTCCTTCTGGCACCAGGTCTTTATTTTCCCCATAGACTCTCCTACTCTCACCAGCCACGTTGTTCTCCCTGCTTTACCACTAGGATCCTTTTGCTAATATTCTTTATTTGCCTTCTGTTTGTTCACTGCTGTGTTTATTTCAGTTTGCTGCTCATTCTAACATAGCTGATTTCTAGCTGTCAAGGGATAGCAGTTGACCCAAATGGCAATTTCCATCTATTGACTAGTATAAACAACTTATTTTGTGTTTCCATTTGCTACACCTCCATTCCTGTAATCTTTGATTCCCCTTGTTTAGACAGAATAGACTGTTATAACTCAGCTTCTCAAAGCTACATTCATAGGAGTAGACTTTGTGGGTGTCCTGGGAGACATTTACCTAGGAAAAAATGTGATTCTGTTCAGTGCACAGCAAGGAACAAATGTTCCCATGCATCAAATACACATGGCTGCTTCCTGGTTGTCAGTGATTTTGTACTGATTCAAATATCTGTGCCTTTGTGGTTTAGTAAATACATATATTAAAGGCAATGCACTGGTGCATCTACGTATTCATTGCTGTTACTCTTAATTAATGTAATTAATTTACTTTAATGAATGAGTTGATATTACAATAATGCTTGGAGCCCCAAATGAGATGGGAACTTCATGGTGCTAAGCATTTCACAGATACATAGTAAGAAACAACCCCTGCCCCAAATAGCATATAGTTACCAAAAATTTGAAGTCCTTTGCCAGGATAAGAGGTCATGCAGCAAATTAGTGGCAAACTGTGAAGAATCCTTGCATTTAATCCTATTGAATCATGCTGGTATTCAGCACTGCTGCTTTCCTTTTATCCATTTTCCTAAATTTGGTATGTGGTAAGAATGTAATCTCATTTTTCACTCTCTGTTACCTCTAAAGAAAGTTTTGCCATACACAGTTTTCCATTTTTTTGGTGAGCTATCAAGCAAGTGATTAAACTGTCAGTTCAAGGTTTTGGTAATTTTTAAATCCAGACTTAGTTTCCCATTTCATCCTATTGAGCTACCCAACAAAACCAATGGTCCAGTGGTTGCAGTGCTGATAGGAGCCTTGGGAGTCCCAGATTCAATTCCCTGTTCTCCCACACACTTCCTGTGTGACCTGGGTTATGTTACTTAATCTCTTTATGCCTCATGTTCCCATCTGTAAAATAAAGCTAAGAGCATTTCCTTTCCCTCAGAAGTGTTATGAAACTAAACACATTTAATGATTTTGAGGTCCTCAGATGGTGGCACCTATTATTGTAGTAATTGGGGCTACATTTCTGCATCTTAGTAGATATTTACTGCTTGTGTGACCAACAGTAGAGGAAGAGATAGTCAATCGTAATACAGTAGAACCCAGATAATTCATGTGTTAGGTGGGGGAGGGTCAGGAAAACAATTAAATTTAAACTGAATGGATATTAATAAGAAGCATAGTTTTCATGTAGACTATTGGCTTTATAGACTTCAGTGGAGCTTATGTAGATTTATACCAGATAAAGATCTGACATTTGATTTCTGTCCTGAGGAGCATAAGTACACTCCTCAGGACAGAAATGTGAGCAACATAAAGTATACTGTTAGATAGGATTCCTGGAGGAATGAAATAGACATAGAACCTGTTGTTTTATGCAGATAGTAGTAGTTGAACTCTCCACTTTGGAATACAGCCTGTAGCAGCATCAGAACTGTATTAATTTGTACACAGGGGTTTTTTTTTGGCAAATATATGTAGCTAAAAGCATTTCTTCTGGACTTTATAAAATAATGCATGACTTCTATAATATACTAATTGATATACTTAGCTACTACTGAGAGGGTGGTAGGACATCATTAAGACAGCAGCTATAGTGCCCATAACAATCATGGTACCAAGTTCAGTACTGAAAACTGATAACCATTAAAGAAAAAGTTACTATCTTGCTGACCCATAAATTTGTGGTAAATAACTCCATTTATTTCCATAAACCCATCCTATTCCAATGATAGCCCCAAAAATCATCAAATATTTGTAAATCTGTGTAATGATGCTTCAGACTTTCCTGAATTATTTGTAATACTGAGAACTAGATCGAAGGGTAGAGCATTATCTGTTCTTCTTAAAAAGAGAGAAGATTTTGGCTGTGGAAAACTGATTAATAATTCAAAGCTTTGTGAGCAACATAAATAAATGTTAATGCTGTCAAATGTCATGGGATATTTCCTTTATATGGGGGGAAGGAACCTATTTATGGGATTTATGTTTTTGCCCCTACAGAATTCAGAAATAACTCTAAGATTACCTTAGCTTTATGATGTAGTCAAGGGGACTTTGTACACGGCACAAATAATCAATACAGTGTGTAAATTCTGAAAATGCTGCATAGGGACAATAATTCTCTCTCAGGATTTCATAATTTTGCTTTATTGGATGCTCTAGTGATTTAAATTATTGAAGATCCCAAAACAGGTAAATTAATTTCAAAATAGAGGTCAGGATTTGAATTATCTCACTTTCTGTGTAACAGGCAAAGACAAAACTCAATCAATTCAATAGTATTTAACTTCCTCTTTTATTATAAGACATAGCACATCAATCACAAGTAGTTTCCCCTGCACTCCTGTTGCCTTTGGGTATGTCTACACTTGAGTCACAGAAGCATGTTAAATTAGCCCGTGCTGAACTCTGTGCTACTATGACTGAACTGCTGCCAGAAGCCAAACTAGTTGGTAACCATGGTGTTGACACCTTCTTTGGTTGGAGCAATCACAAGACCTTGAAAGAATAAAATGTCATATGTGAACCTAGTGAACCCCTCGTTTGGCTCATAGTTATGGGAGTAAAAAAAGAACTGTTCAATAAAGCTACTTCCCACATTACTGACAGTCATTAATTTGTACTCTTCCTAGATACAGATTTACTACCATTCATGTTTGGGAGGTGGAATAAAGGTCACGTCACAAAGTAGCACTATTTGCTTGTTTGCTTAGATAAAGTGCGAGATATTTTTGGAGGAGACATATTATTTAGTTTGGAGAAAAATCAGAAAGGGTGATGCAGGTCACAGACTCCAAATATAGAAACAGCAAAAAAACCTTTTACTACTACTTAGTTGCTACAGGCAGATTTGGATTCACATCTCAAGGACAAACCCATTAAAGTAAAGTATTGATGAAGATTCAGCAATCACAGGAGAGGGAAGACTCAAAGCTAGAATTTTGCATCTTTTTATTTTTTATACTCATTTTATGATTTATGAAAATGTATCCATAATGCAGTATTTGGGACTATGCATGCAATGTATAACAAATAAATAAGCTAAAACACAAAAATGAAGCCTAGACAAAGTAGAAACATGGACAAATAATTAGCGGGGCGTATAAGAGTATTGCTTGGGCATGCAAGGATAAAATCAGAAAGCTCAAAGCACAGTTAGAATTGCAGCTAGCAAGGGATGTGAAGGGTAACAAAAAGGGTCGGCTTCCAATTGTGTTTGAAAACTCATGGTGATTGGGAGAGGTCCTGGAGGATTGGAAAAGGGCAAATCTAGTGCCCATATTTAAGAAAAGGAGGGAGGAGGATCTAGGGAACTGCAGACTGGTCAGTCTCCCCTAAGTCCCTGAAAAAATCAGGAAGCAGGCCATCAAGGAATCCATTTGTAAGCACTTAGAGGGGGAAGAATGTGATTAGGAAGAGTCGGCATGGATTCACTAAGGGCAAGTCATGTCTAAATAACCTGATTGCCTTCTGTGATCAGATGACTAGTTCTATGGATATGGGGAAAGTAGTGGATATGATGCACCTTCACTTTAGCAAGACTTTAGATATGGTGTCCTACAACATTCTTACAAGCAAGCTAAGGAAGTATGGGATCCTTAGCTTGCTTGGACTTTGAGGTGGATAGAAAATTGATGCTTTGTTGGGCTCAAAGGGTAGTGATCAATGGCTTGATGTCTAGTTGGCAGCCGGTATCAAGTGGAGTGCCACAGGGGTCAGTCCTAGGGCTGGTTTTGTTCAATACCTTCATCTATGATCTGGAAGATGGGATAGAATACATCCTTAGCAAGTCTGCAGATGACACTGAGCTGGAGGGAGTTGGAGATGCACTGGAGGGTAGGGCTAGGATTCAGAGAGACCTAGACAAATTGGAGGAATGGACCAAAAGAAATCTCATGACGTTCAATGAGGACAAATGCAAAGACCTGCATTTAGGATGGAATAATCCCATGCACTGGTACAAGCTGGAGACCAACTGGCTAAGAGGAAGGTCTGTAGAAAAGGACCTGGGGGGTACAGTGAACAATAAGATGGATATGAGTCAGCAGTGTTCCCTTGTTGCCAAGAAGGCTTACAGCATATTGGGCAGCATTAGTAGGAGCATTATCAGCAGATTGAGAGAAATGATGATTACCCTCTATTCAGCACTGGTGAGGCCACATCTGGAGTGCTGTGTCCAGTTTTGGACACTCCCTCCCCCCCCCCCCCCCCACACAAAAAAAAAAAAAAGAAGGATGTAGACAAATTGGAGAGAGTCCAGAGAAGGACAGTGAAAATAGTTAAGCGGCCAGGGCACATGACTTCTGAGGAGAGGGTGAAGGACCTGGGCATATTTAGTCTGTAGAAGAGAAGATTGAAAAAGGATACAGCCTTCAACTACCTAAAGGGTGGTTCCAAAGAGGATGGAGCTAGACGGTTCTCAGTGGTGGCAGATAACAACAAGGAGAAATGGTCTTAAGTTGCAGCAAGGGAAGTTTAGGATAGATATAAGGAAAAGCTTTCTCACTAGGAAGATAGCAAAATACTGGAACAGGTTACACAGTCAGGTTATGGAATCTCTATCCTTGGAGGTTTTTAAGATCTGGCTAGACAAAGCCTTGGCTTGGATGATTTAGTTGGGGATGGTCCTGCTTTGAGCAGGGGATCTCAAGAATGTATCCCCCATGAATGGCAAGAGTCACCTGTATATCTAGGTTTGGAGTATTGGGCTAGGTGCTGGGGCATGCTGCTGTGATTATATACTTTCCCCTCAAAGTTCCAGTATTACCTAGAGTGCCAGTTCTGCAGAAGGGAGCCTGGAAATGCTAGGAACAGTGACCCTGGGACTACCTTAAATCTGAGGTCCTTTGCAGCTTAGACTCGCAAGCAATTCATCATGCGATCTGCTGCAAAATGCAACAGGGCTCTGATGGCAACATCCTCTGTGGTTTAAGTTGAAGTTCATTGAGATCCATGGGTGCCTATCCACATGCTGGTTTGAGTTCTAATTAGAACATGTCAGAGTAGACTTGATTAATCAAGTCTGCTTTGTGTCCTAATTGGAATGCTCCAGCATGGCTTCATGGTTATGTATATCAGCCCTCATTGGTTTAAAAATGGCTGATGGAGCACTTTAATTAAACCTTATTCAATGAGGTTTAGATAAAGCATCCAACAGCCATTTTTAAACCTGCAGGGGCTTAATACATGTGATGGGGTAGCATTTTAATTAGAGCAGCTCTTTGGGAACTGCTATAATTAAAATGCCCCTCCCCCTCCTCCTCTGACCACGTGTATAAGCAACCTGTATTTTCTCAAGCATTTCAGTTTTAGTGTGAATTAACATTTTTTGTTTTTCTGTAAAATATTTGATCATTCTGGTAGGTAGATTTTAGTAGAATGTGTACCATGTTTGAGTTGTTAATTCAAATGGACTACAGGCTGCTAAGTAGGATTAAGCTTAGTGAGCACTTGCATGACAGCCCTTGAAAATCACCTAGGGATAGCATAAAGAATGGGAAATCCAGAAGATAGTGTTCTTTCCTCTGAGTCAGGAGTGAGGCAGTGATTTAACATCATGCAAGGGGGCACAATACTACCTGGATGCTACCTTTTAGGTTTTAAAACAGATATCTTGACCATTTGTATTTAAAAGTTACATGCCTTTTTACAAGAGGTTAGATACCTTAACTAGAACTGTGTAAGAGTCTTTGTTTTTAGTTCACCTTCTATTACAATGGATTTCCACAGATTCGCTCATACCCTGACCCTAGTTAACTGAGTTTTTTTGAGTTTTAAATTTAAATTTACTAGACAACTTAAACCAAACTATTCTAAAATAACTTAACTTGTTCAGTTTTTCTTGCTTTCTGTGACTCTTAAAGCTTGTACCAGTTATTCTGGGTGGGCAGATCCCAAACTGACAGAGAAGAGCTGCAGAAAGATCTTACCAAGCTAAGTGAGTGGGCACAAAAATGGCAGATGAACTGTGATGTCAACAAGTGCAAGTAATGCACATTGGAAAAATAACCTAAACTATATGTACATAACGCTGGGTTCTGATTTAGCTGTTACGACTCAGGAAAGAGGCCTTGGAGTCATTGCAGGTACTTCTCTAAAAAGCATCAGCTCACTCTGCAGCAGTGCCAAAAAAATCCAATAAAATATTGGGCATCATTAACAAGGGAATGGAAAACAAAATGGGGAATATCATCATACCATTTTACAAATCCATGGTGTGGCCACATCTGGAATACTGTGTACAGTTCTGGTCTCTGCATCTCAAAAAGTGTGTAGTAGAACTGGAAAAAGGTTCAGAGAAGGACAACCAAACTGATCAGGGGCATAGATGGCTGACATACCAGGAGAGACTAAAACAATTTGGAAAAGAGAAGGCTGGGGGGGAGGGAGGGGGGGAATATGATAAAGGTCTAAAAATCATGAAGAGTGAACAAAATGAACAGAGAACTGTTATTTGCCAAGTCCCTGAATTCTAGAACTAGGGGGCACTGACTGAAATGAGGAGGAGATGGATTTAAAACTAACAAGAAAGTTTGTTTTGTTTTGTTTTTTTACACAGCATGTAGTTAATAGAATTCATTGCCACAGAAGGTGGTTGAGGCAGATAGCTAGGTTCCAAAGGGGACTAGACAAATACAAATGCCCTTATAGCGTCCACTGCTGCCACTGTCAGAGAAAAGATACTGGGCTGTCTGCCACTGGGTCCGATCCAGTGTGGCATTTCTTATGTTCTTATTCAGTATCCACATTCCTTTGGCTCAGACAGAGGCCTTTACCCTTCACAACCATCTCACTCCATTTTCCCACTAATTCATTCTAAAAATAGTGTATTTTGTTGGCCATTGTGAAATCTATGAATGTTCTATACATACCACAGTTGAGGTGTTCTGATATAATCTAGACCTGTGCAGTTCAAAAAAATGCAGGTTCTGCAACATAATACATTTCCCAAACACATAAGAGTTTCTCTGAATTACTAAGAAAAAAAAATCTAAAACATTTGAAATGTTCAGTTTTTAATTTTTTTTTAAACTAAAACTTTTCAGCATTTGGGCTAAGTACAAATGTTCAAAAAGCCTGAAACAGAAGCCCTCTAAGTATCATGCTTTACTCAAAATACTCTAGATTAGTTTGGGACTAAACAGAACAGACATGCAGTGTTTGGTGGAAGGGCTTGTAGCCTGGCTGCACTGGCTGAAGTCAGCAACTTGGGGGCACTTTTACATGCCTCCCAGCATGCCCCATGGCCTCCCAGAGCTGCTAGAGACTCATGAGCACAGCCAGCTGGCTGCTTGGCATAGGGGAATAGTCTTCCCCCTCCCATGATTCTGTCAGTGATAGGAATCACAGAGACTCAGAAAGAAGCAGGGCTATAAGGGACTTCTGGGCCAGGATCCAGGTAGGGGAGCCTGTCTGTCGAGTGCTGGCAGGGGCAGGCTGAGCACAGGCGTTTCCCTGGAGCTGCGACAGGGGATGGGGGCAGTTGTCCTGCCTGGATTTGACCAGATTGGGGAGGAGAGAGAAGGGGTGCAGGGTAGGATCATGTATGCATGCATGCACACGCGCACACACACACCTCTCACATTCTTACCCCCCACCATTGCTTCCTGCAGAGAGTTGGCAGCAGCAGCAGCAGCAATGATGCCATGCCACAGCCCCACTGGGCCCCATGCACACAGGGCACAGCAGATTGCAGCCACTGCTCAATCGCTCTGCCTGTCCTGCTCACCCCGGCTGCTGATGCCTGTCAGGGGGTCTGATCCTTCTGTTTGAGGAGCTCTCCTGCCCTGCCTAGGGACATTGTATAATGCTAGAAAAAATACAGAGATACAGAAAAACGCTTCCCACCCCTACCTGTGGCTGACATCTTGGAGCAGCCAAGTGAGCCAAGTTTCAGTGCACCTCTGTGTGAGGGGGAGGAGTGGAGGAGCCCACTAAGTCACCTTGGATTCCAATGGAATGCAGCCTACCTTGACTCACAGTGGGTCATAGTACAGAAGTTCAATAAAGGGCTCTAACCTAAAGAGCTTTAGTCTAACCTAACCTGTGGTGCTCTAACCTAAGGTGCTCTAACCTGTGGTGTTTTAGATACCACATCCATCCAGGATAAACTTACAGTGTGATTCACCATTTTTAAAGCGCTCTGTGCCAAGAACATCGGTTTGGTTATGACTTTAAAGTGCTTTCTGCATGCTTAATGCATGATAAGTGTAACTTCTGTACAGACCCTTGGAAACAATTTTATTTAAAAACTTTTTTGAAATTGTGTTGTTTTTTTTAAACAAGCCCCAAATCAAAGCAAAATAGTTAACCCAAAGCACTTCTGAAAAAATTCACAATTGGTTAACATATTTGTTATCTTTTAGTAGCAGAGCAGTATTTTCAACCCTTTGAGATTAAGAACTCCAAAATTCCATTTTTGTACTGATCCCAACTCAAGCAAAACCCACGGAGTTTGGGATATTACATAAATTGGGATCTACATAAATTTGTTTCAGTGAAAAATGAAAGTGTAACAACCTTTATTTAATCTATATGTTCATACTACATTCCTCCCCATGATATTTCATCCCTGTCTTCTGTTTTTCAATTATACCAATTCCAAAATGGGGTTGATACAAACAGCTTTAAAATCAAAATAAATCTCCTAATACATGTAAATGTGGTAAACCACTACTTTAAGTTTTTGTTAATCTTTTCTGTAAGGTAGATGTATGTAGACTTTTCTTAAGGTTTACTTCTGATTTTTATAATGGGACACATTGAAGCTTGCTTACACAGTTCCACAGGCAGAGAATCATTGAATCCAAGTGTCTGGTCTGCAGGCAGCAATGCAATAAAGGTAAGGTAATATAGCACAATGCTCATGCATCCCCTGTAAAACAGTTAAGTCAGTTCACTAGCCAGAAAGGTATTAGCTCACTTCCTACAAATGTACTGTGGTTTCTCTCTAAACCAAAGTGTGGTATAATGGCAGTCTTATTGCTTATTTGATGCTTCACTTGGTTTGGAGTTTTATATGATTTACTGGCTTCTAAATGCTAATTATCTTAGCAGATTTGAACAGCACTTTCGAAGATGACAGCCCGGGTTTTAGAACATTTTTTTTTACTATTGAAAATAAATCTGTCAATAAAATATCTTCTTGTTGCTAAGATTAATTTAAAACTTTTATTGTTTAACAGAAAACTCCTTACCAAAAGTAGTAGACAGAAAAAGAACATATATTTTGTTTTAAGAATTATTAATGTGTCGTCATGTGACTGTGTTGTCCTTTAATTATTTCATCTTCCCAATTATGTTAAAAATTCCATGTATCTGATTTCTTTACCATATTCCTTGATGTATTGCTGATATGCTACCACCTCCTATAGCTGTTTAACTCTATGCAGGTATTAAGGACAAGAAGAAAGGAATATTTTCTCAAACTTGAATTTTGTCTGGATATCTGCCAACAGCTTGGCTTATGTGCAAAATAAATCTTCAGATTTTTGTGATCACAAGTATTTAAGAGCACATAAAAAAACCCCAAACAAATAAAAAATTCCCAGTAATTCTTCAGTGGTTTTTCAATAAACTCATTGGTGCTGGTTTAGGCAATGCTGACAGTTTAAATTCATACAGATTAAGAGG
>NW_005843472.1:71991-111441 GCF_000455745.1 Alligator sinensis
AAAGAGTGCCACCTACTGTATCACGACCACAATATTACATTGTTAATCAGTTCCTCCTCCTTCTCAACCAAGGTTTTAATCATGCATTTAGTGTACATTTTGAAACATTTTCTAACAAATAAAAATATATTCCAAGAGCATAGGATTCACCAAACCACTCTAGAGTAAGTCTGGAGCACTCTCAATTCTTGATAGTAAAGAAGAAAAGCCAATAAATCACTTCAGAAACAGTAAAAATGATTCCAACATGGAACTATTTTTTTCCGTTTCTTAATGTGACAGCAGAGAAATATAATTTTGCCTCATGTGTGGTATGTTGCAGTATACAGAAAAATACTTCCCATAATATAATAATCAGATTGTGTTACTCTCACTTTTAGGTTTAGAATGTTGTAACGGGGCCTTCCCAGGGCTGGTTTGATGTTGGCCTGCCCACCTATCTCTGGGCTAATCACCTGCCTCTCTTGTGTGCCACGCCTTAATGATTGATGATTACGATGTTACTCGGGTTGGAGGCTGCCCATTTTTTAACTCCGATGTTAAGGGGCTTCGTTCCACCCCTACACTATGGCCTAAGCCTTGTAGATGGCATCCCAGGCAGCTAAACTCAGCTATACCCTTCACCCCCTTAGCTGTGGTCCCCTCTTTGGGACCTTCAGCTCCCCCTTAGGCCCTGGCCCCATCTCAGGCCAGTCAGGATCCCGAGCCTCTTGCTCTGGGCATCGCTCGCAGTGGGCCCCTGGCCCTTTGACCCCCCTTTGGGTCCTGGCCCTAGCACAGACCAGTCAGGGTCTCTCAGGACCAGTCTAAGTTGCTTGCCTGCTTTTAACTCTCACAACTTTGCCTCAGACCTTTCAAGGATCTCACCAGCTTGGGCTTTCCCCAGCCAGGATTGTGCAGGGGCTGGAGGTTATAAGGCTCCCTCTACCCACCTTTCATGAGGGAGGTTGTGGTCCTGGCATTTCATAGGGCTGCTGTGCCACTGGCAGTCCTATCAGGCCTCCTTTCTCTGGCAGGGTGCAGTTTTAGGTCATGCCCAGGACTAGGGGTCTCTTCCATGCCCATAGCCCCAGCCCATATACTTCCAAGGTGTTCCAGGCAGAGCTCAGCAGAAAGATGTTTCTCCTCTGCTGGCTGATCACAAACTGTCCTCCACTCAGAGAACTGGGCCTTAAAATGGCCACCCTAATCAGGCACCTGCTGCTCCGTGGCCCAGTCCTTAAAGTTGGAGGCACTCGCAGTGCCCTGCCACAAACATCTGCTTCAGTATTTTTTCACTATTCAAATATACAGTCAATATTTATGCAATCAACAGGTCAAAAAATGTTGACAACTTTTAAACATGCCTTTTATTGTGAAGACGTACTTATATGTGATTAGGGGTAGGGCAAAGAAAGAGTTTGTGTTACTTTAGAATAACTGATAGCCTGGAGCTTAGGGCTTGCAAGTAGGATATGGAAGACCCAGATTTAGAACACAACCTGGAGATTAGATATTTGGGAACAGCTCTTTGTGTCTCAGTGCGAGCTTTTATTTTTTTCATGAAAAGAAATCAAAAGATTTTCTATTCCTTCTGATGTAGAACTAAAACAAATTTTGAAACTTGACATTTTTGCAAAATGAAATTCTTGTTTTCTAGAAGGCTCAAAGCTGTTACTTAGGCATCATTTTGGATAGTGAAAACTTTCTGATCATTTTTTTAATACCAATAAATGCCATTCTGTGGAATGTCTCTGTTTGGGATAAGATCAGTTCTAATATTTGATTTTCACCTGAAAAAATTGCAAAGATTATCAAAATTGTGAAAATATTTGATTTTGATATTTTCAAAGTAAAAGAAATGGTAAAATTCCAGTTTAACAGTTCAAGAAAGTCATGTTTCAAAATTTCAGGGGTGTTGGTTATAGCGGTGTTAAGTGTTGGTTGTTAGTGAAGGAAGTGTTGGTTATTGAAAGTGAAGGTGTTGTGTGTGAGGATGAAGTACATAAGTTCAGTAATATCTTTAGGTATGTACTCCGAGTTCTAATCTTGCTCTTATAGATATGTAAGGCAGGCTTGGATGCCATCCTGGTGTGGGATGTCAGTATATAAGCTGGTAACATCCATGGTGGCTAGGAGAGTATTGCTGGGAAGGTGGTCTATGTTTTTAAGTTTTCATAGAAAGTCTGTTGTGACTTGGACAAAAATTGCTCTTTGGGTGACAAGAGATTTTAGGGTGGATTCAATGAAGCCTGATATTTCCTCAGTTAGGGTTCCGTGGTTGGATATTATAGGTCTGCCTGAGTTCCCTTGCTTGTTGATTTTCTCTCTGAGAGGGAGAGGTTGTTATGGTGGTGTTTGTTGTTGATTTCAATGATTGTTCATTCTTTCCCTGATGCAGTCAATATAGTGGTCAAGGTTTGAATTTTGTCCATTGTAAGGTGTCCAATCTGATGTTTTTTTGTTTTTTGGGGTGTTAATCCTTTTCTCGATGTCAAAGGATGAAGTGTTGTTGGAAGTGGATTCATTTTGGTTGTGGAAATAATTCCTTGAGAGAGAGGCTCATTTTGGTTGTGGAAATATTCCTTGAGAGGGAGGCTCAAATCAATTTGACTTAATTTGGTTTGATTCAGTGTGGTTCGATTTGATTCAATTTGATTACAGTGATATTTCCCAGACAGTTCTCATTAGGATCTTAACCTAACATTCTAGTGCATGATAGTGGTTCACAGAACCACTGAGTGCTATGTACTATGAATAATAAGTGCCAAACACAAAGAAGGTTCTGCTAGGTGTTTTCTTCTTAACACTGGGCATACCTCAAATAGGTTTAGAGTACTAAGATATATGGATACCTATGGAAACATCATGGACCTATTAAATTTTCTCTGAAAATCTTTAAAAATATGTTTTTATAATATGAGATCTCCCATAGTTCCTGCTTCTAATATGTACAAACTTTCTCTGTTTAATTCTATTTCTGCCTTTAGACCAATGATTCTGTCAACCAAGGTGCCACAAGACTCTCTTATTATATCCATAACAATGAATGGACAGGTACTAAACATGCTGGTCAAATGGTTACTCTATTAACCCAGTGATTCTCAGTGGCGGTGCCATGAAATTCAGGAAGTTATGGAGGGGTGCCTTGAGCCTAAAAAGGTTGAGAATGATTTCTTTAGGCTGAGTCATGCAGAGTGTTACTCATAGGTCATTAACTCAGAGCCCCATCAACTTGTGATGCACCGAGGTCCACCCGGCATGGATTCAGATAAAGAATGGGGCTACCATCCTGATCTGCAAAAGAGATTTGCAAAAATTGAAAATTAATTGATTTAATAGATTTCATAGATATTTGGGCTGGAAGGGACCCCGGAGGGTCATAGAGTCCAGCCCCCTGCCCCAGGATCAGGAAGTCAGCAGGGATCATAGGATCCCAGCAAGATAAGCATCCAAATGTGTCTTGAAGGCATTCAAAGTGGGTACTTGAACTGCCTCCGGCAGCAGTCTATTCCAAAACTTGGGGGCTCGGACAGTAAAGAAGTTCTTTCTTATGTCCAGCCTGAATCGGTCACAAAGGAGTTTGTGATCATTCAATCTTGTCATCCCTTGGGGCACTCTGGTGAACAGATGTTTCCCCAGATCCTGATGAGCAGCCCTGATAAATTTATAGGTGCTCACCAGATCACCCCTGAGCCTGCACTTGTCCAGGCTGAAGAGCCCCAGGAAGGAATTGCAAATAGGAAGTTGAAATTGCATACAGACACTTTTTACTACATCAACTTTGCTAAGTTTTTAGTGAAGGTTTGGGATAACTTCTGCTTTGACTAAATCTGTCTGCTTATCCCTAGTTTCTTTTCTGTTCTTCTAGATATAATGAAAAGGAGAGGGAACAATGTTACCAGAAAGTTGAGGTCCAGACCTGGTTTTTCTCTTTTTGTAGGTACAAGTTACTCCAGCATTTTACACTCACAACTTCACCACTTGCATCTGATTTCCCCTCTTACACTTTCAGTCAATTACAGTTGAAAAAGAAATGAAAATACAGGTTGATGTAGATTGCACTGAAAAGGAGGCTAGCCTTTTGAAAATGTGGCTCCTTAAAACAGTTTTAATACAAATCAAATAGAAGTGTAAATAGCCTGTACAATATTTATGTCAAGGCCACATCACTCTGAATTGAAGGAATAATTACCCCTTGTTTTAGCAATTCATATAGCCCTGTGCTGGTTTACTTGTGTCTGCATCAATGCAGTACAGTCAGGAGAGTTGAGGATCATTCTCTAACAGAGGCTATCAATAAGGTCAGCTGAAAAAACAAAACTCTGAGCTGTCATGTTGCCACAGAGATGATAATGAGAAAATGATTTGTTTACAAAAGAGATGAATAGCTGTTGTACTAGATTTTAAAAACTAATTTTTGCTGCATTGTCAAATGGCGCTCAACCATTCTGCTCATGGTGGTACCTGCCAAAAGATGAGTTTTGCAACTAAATGCAATGTTGTTTTTTGGATAGAAGCTCTTCTTACCATGTATGGGATGTTTTTGAGCTGCTTTCTTGTTTTGAAATTTATACTCTGCCAGGAAAAAAACAAAAAATAGTGATGAATATAAATCTACTTGTCGTTTACTTGTTGTCTTGTCCTTGTAAAAATATGCAATATATATATATATATATTCCCCATTTAATAAAATATGGTATACAGTTGCATACAATGTTGGTATGACTGGACTGTGCTGTTCTAAATTGAATGTAAATATGAGAGGATGGGCTGTTGAAAGCTAAATTTCATAGATTTCATAGACATTCAGGCTGGAAGGGACCCTGGAGGATCATCGAGTACAGCCCCCTGCCCCAGGGGCAGGAAGTCAGCAGGGATCATAGGATCCCAGCAAGATAGGCATCCAAATGTCTCTTGAAGGTGTTCAAAGTGGGTGTTTGAATCACCTCCAGTGGCAGTCTATTCCAAACCTTGGGGGCTCGGACAGTAAAGAAGTTCTTCCTTATGTCCAGCCTGAATTGATCGCGGTGGAGTTTGTGACCATTCGATCTTCTCATCCCTTGGGGTGCTCTGGTGAACAGATGTTCCCCCAGGTCCTGGTGAACAGCCCTGATAAACTTATAGGTGGCCACCAGATCACCCCTGAGCCTGCGCTTTTCCAGGCTGAAGAGCCCCATGGCGCTCAGTCTCTCATCATAAGGTCTGTTTTCCTGACCTCTGATCATGCGTGTAGTTCTCCTCTGCACTCTGTCAAGTTTCTCCACATCCTTTTTGAATTGTGGAGCGCAAAACTGGATATAGTACTCCAGCTGCGGCCTCACCAAGGCCGAGTACAGTGGGAGAATGATGTTCCGGGATTTGCTTGAGAAGCATCTATGGATGCAAGCCAGCGTTTTGCTCGCTTTACTAGCCGCAGCATCACATTGAAGGCTCATGTTCATCTTGTGGTCAATCATGACCCCCAAGTCCCTTTCATCTGTAGTGCTAACCAGCGTAGCGCTGCCGAGCCTATAAGCATGCTGCAGGCTTTTCCTCCCAAGGTGGAGAACCTTGTATTTTTCAGTGTTGAACACCATCAGGTTCTCATCCATTCTTAATTTGATAATTAAATGGGAGTACAACATTTTGTTAATTTAAGACAAAAGGCATGGACACAAGGCCCATTTATTATGGGACTTGCAGTACTTTTGGACTCTTCCTCTCCCATATCCACACCCATGGCAGCCACAACCATTGGTACTTTTAACATCAACGGCTGTCGAGATCTGATGAAATGGGAGGCCGTCCTGGAGCTCCTGTGCCAGAAGTGGCTGGCTGTCGCCTTCTTCCAGGAGATGCATTCCAACAGGCTTAATCAGTTGGCTTGGCATGCTGCCTGGCAAGGCCAGTTGTTTTTGAGTCACGGCACCAACCTTAGCACCGGAGTTGCGACTCTTCTACATAACTACAGCATGACACGGCGGTGGCACAGGAGATTATCCCCGGACACCTGTTGACTGTCCACGTCATCCTAGCACAATACCATCTCCTACTCGTCAACGTTTATGCACCTACTGATGGCTAGGAGAGGGTCACTTTCTTCGAGACCTTGGCTGCCCTTTTGTGATGCTAGTGAGAATGATGACCTGCTCCTTGTAGGTGGGGACTTTAATTGTACTACTGACACCCCGCTCGACCATGTGGGGCCTGAGCCTCACCTGCCCTCAGCCAGCAAGCTGCAGTCCATCTTGGAGACTGCAGGCCTCGTTGATGTCTGGTGAGCCCTGCACCCCGACACGCACCAGTACACCTGGGCGAGGATGAGTACCGGCGGTCTCACTATGGCCCGCCTCGACCGCATTTATGTCATCAGGCACTATCTGCCACTCCTACAGTGGTTGCATCATTCCCTCAGGCCTGTCAGATCGTGGCATGGCTTGCTGTGAATTGAGCCTGCCGGGGAGAACCTGCATGCGAGCACCCTATTGGTGCTTCAACATCAGCCTACTTCAAGACTCTTACTTTCAGGACTGCTTTGCCAACTTCTGGCAGAGTTGGGAGGCCACAAGTGTGAATTATTCCTCCTGGAAGCTATGGTGGGATGTGGGCAAGGTACAGATCTAGGCTTTTTGCCAGCAGTACACGCAGCTGGCCACCAATGAACTGCGCCACTGTATCAGAGGGCTGGAGGAAGATGTGGTAGAGCTCAAGGCTGCCCTGCTGGCAGTGATGCAGTGTTGCATGAGAGCCTCCGGTTCCGTAGGAAGTGCCTGCGTGATTTGCCAGAGAGTGCGGCCCGTGAAGTGAGGATCCGCACCCACTGCCAAGAGCTGGCCGAAACAGATGCCCCAACCCGCTTCTTCTTCAACCTGGAGCGATGGCAGGTAGCAAGCAAAGTCTTAGATCACCTCTAGACCCCTGAGGGCCAGGTAATCACTGACCTGGGTGAAGTGCATGAGCATACCATTGCCTTCTATCGTGACCTGTTTGCGGCTGAGCTGTCCTGCCCCGAGTCCACGCGGGAACTCCATGCAGGCCTGCCACGCCTTTGTGCCCTGGAGGCCAGTGAACTTGAGCAGGAATTGTCTCTGGCGGAGCTGACAGCTGCCTCAGCTGGCCTCGACTCTGGCAAAGCCCCAGGCCTCAACGGGTTACCTGCTGAGTTCTACAAGATTTTCTGGCCTCTTCTCGGTCCCTGTCTCCTACGTTTTTTCCAGGAGGGTCTTGCCGACAAGGTCTTGCTGATCAGTTGCCGCTGTACAGTGGTCACGCTGCTCCCTGAGAAAGGAGACCTTGGCTGCATTAAGAACTGGTGGCCGGTCTTCCTGCTGCGTGTGGACTATAAGATACTGGCCAAAGCGCTGGCCACCTGCCTCCGCACTGTCATGGCCTCCCTCACCGGGCCTGAGCTGGTGATGGGCAGAACCATCCAAAACAATCTGTTTCTGCTGCGTGACCTGCTTACAGCCAGTGAACTCTTTGGCCTAGACATTGGTCTCATCTCTTTGGATCAGGAGAAAGCCTTTGACCGGGTGGACCACACCTACCTCTTTCAGACCCTGGAGGCCTTTGGCTTTGGGCCCCTTTTCACTGGGGCCCTCCGGGTTTTGTATGAAGACACTTCCAGTCTGCTCACGGTGAATGGGGTGCTCTGTGCCCCGTTCCCTGCACACAGAGGCATTTTTCAGGGCTGCCCCATGTCGGGCATGCTCTATGTCCTGGCCATTGAGCCACTGCTGCACGCACTGTGGCGCCGCCTGGGTGGTGTGGCTTTGCCACCGACCATGGGTTTGTCCATTGCCCCTCTGCTCCGGCTATCAGCTTATACAGATGACATGGCCATCTTCCTTAACACCCAGGAAGACGTGGAGGCCCTGACAGACTGCCAGCGAACCTGCGAACGTGCCTCTTTGGCCCGTATCAACTGGGCCAAGAGTGGTACCCTGTTGCTTGGTGCGTGGATCACCATGACTCCCCCAGATTTGCCAGGGGGCCTTACCTGGCTCCGTGAGGGCCTTAATATCCTGGGCATGTTCCTAGGGCCATCGACCTTCATGGCGCACAACTGGGATGGCCTCAAGGAAGGAGTGGAGGCCTGCCTACAAAGGTGGCACTGGCACCTACCCAGCCTCTCCTACTGTGGACGTGTCCTCATCGTGAACAACCTAGCGGCGGTGACCTTGTGGCACCGGTGCACCGTACTCAATCCGCCACAGTACCTACTCAAGAGACTCCAGCGCCTCCTGGTTGATTTTTTTCTGGGATGGGCATCACTGGCTCCCACGAGCTGTTCTTTACCTCCCTGTAGCTGAGGGGGGCCAGAGTTTGGTTGACCTTGTGAGCAAGGTGGTCACCTTCTGCCTGCAGGCCCTTCAACAGCTCCTGTACAGCGAGGAGTGCCTACCTTGGCAACAACTGGCATGCTGGTTTCTGTAGAGGGTGGAGGCCCTCGGCTTTGACTGGGAGCTCTTTCTGTTGGACCTCATGCCTTTGAGCTGGGCGGTGCTTCCGGCTTTCTGCCATGGTATGGTACGAACCTGGCAAACCACTTTCTGCCTCCAAACCCAGGCCCATCTCCTGTAGTTCCCACATTTGCTGGGGGAACCCCTGGTGCACAACCCAGTTCTGAGGCGCCCCATGCCGAGCCTGGCCTCTGCCAGTCTCACGGCTGTTCTCATCCAGGCATGTGTTCTCCTCCTGATACATCTTCTTGACCCCGCTCGGTCGGCCTGGCTCTCACCCAAGGCTTGACTACTTGGCTAGGCCTGCACTCTGTCCGCAGTGTGGACCGTCTCCTGTGTGACATCCAGGCTGCCCTCCCAGTGGAGGCAGCAGCCACCCTGGATGACCATCTCTGGGTGGGCCAGGTTTCCTGTGCTGTGGATGTCCCAAGTGAGGCTTTTCCTACATTACCAGTCACTCCAGCCATGACCAGCGAGCTGACCGGTGGCCCTGGCACCCTGCTGACACTCCCTGTGTCTCCTGACAGTGACACGGGTTGCCCTTTTGCTTTTCTGTCACGTAGAAGCCTATATGCCTGGGTGGTTCATGTCCACCATGCCCAAGTGCTGGTGGGCTGCCCTGATACACCGTGGCGACGGCGCCTGGGGCCGCAAGATTCCCCACCAGCCTACCCAGCGTGGCGCACATTGTATAAGCCGCCAACCACCAAGAAGACTGGCGACCTGCAGTGGCGGTTGCTGCACGGCATCCTAGCCACTGGCACGTTTGCGTCCCCCTTTGACCCCGCCGCCTCGACGGAGTGCCCCCTCTGCCCCGGGGGGGCAAGAAGACTGGCGACCTGCTGTGGTGGTTGCTGCACGGCATCCTAGCCACTGGCACGTTTGCATCCCACTTTGACCCAACCGCCTCGATGGCCTGTCCCTTCTGCCCGGGGGGTGTTGAGGAGACCCTCTTTCATGCCTTCCTCAACTGTCCTCACCTGCACCTGCTTTTTGTCCCTCTAGAGCCGCTGCTGCGAGCTCTGGGCAGGAGCTTCTCAGAGACCACCTACGTGTGCTCCTACCCATACCGGGTGGCTGAGAAGGGCCCCGTCTGCCTGGCCAACTTTTTACTGGGTCAGGCCAAGATGGCCGTCCTCAAGAGCTGCCGAAACCAGCTTGCCAGGACCGGCACAGATGATGCCCTGTGGCTTTTCCACCTCCTGTTGCAGGCGTGCCTCTCACTGGAGTTTGAGTATGCTGTGCTCTGGCGGGTGGTGCCCACCTTTGAGACACGCTGGGCCCTTGAGGGAGCACTGTGCCATGTGGAGGACGATTGTCTCAAATACGCGCTCTGATGTCATGACTGGTCTGGGCGATTGGGCTGGCTCAGTGTTGGACTATGACTTCCAGCTCGTGCCGCGTCCTGCGCCCTCACCAGGCTGCTTTTTTGCTTGCTTTTTGTATGGAAAGTTGAAGGTGTTGTCACGTGTATGATTGGATAGAGCAGGGTACAAATTGTGTATTTATAGTTATGACCATGTGGCCGGCACTCCAACCACATAACTAGCATGTAAGACATGACGTGGAATGTAGCAAAGGTGTCTGTCACGGTGTGATGTGCTGAATGCAATGACATGGTGTTCTTGGTTTGATAGTATTTTGTTTGTTTTTTTGCTTTGTAAGCGGCCAACCTTTCTGTATCCCTGAACCCCTGAATAAAGTAGTTAAAAAGTCAAAAGTCCTTCCTTCCTTCTGTAATGATCAGTTTCATTAGTGTGAATGTTTCCTGTATCCATGCTTTAAAGGTGTTGTGATCCAGCAAGTAAGGCTCTGTATTCTGAATCAGCTTTTTCTGTTAGAATGGCCTAAGGCAAGACAATGACACTTTTTGGCTCTGACTTCCTTTTAGAAACTCTTTGGGCCAGAGCTTGCATATTACTATGAGTTTCTATAGTGCTAGGCTTCACTACTCACATACTGGCTTCTATAGTGCAGGCTTCACTACTCGCATACTGGCCTCGCCATGCAGTCCTTCGGTTCCTGCAAGTTCTCCTACTGTACGTGGTATGGCCTTGTGCTGAACCCTCAGCTAATTCTGCCCCAAGCCCATCATCAGGCAACTCTACAGAAAACCCCACCCTGGGGTCTTTGTCTCATGATTGCACCCAACTTCTCACGGGGCTGGCCCTTGCACTGGCCTTCAGGCTTACTCCCATTCAGCCCTACTCAGCACACCCCTGGGCCTGTCCTTCAGGCCTATTCCAACTTTGGCCTTACTCAGCACCTCGACACGTACAGCCCTTCAGGCCTACTCTGACTTCAGCCCTACTCTGTGCGGGGCCTCCCAATGCTCTACACACTATCCCCCTGGGGCCTCCAGGATCTGCATCCCTGCTGGGCTCAAGCACCTACATGTGGGCATACCTGGCCCCAATACTACCCCAGCTTTCAGAATTACCCACCAGATGTTGGGGGCTGGGGTTAAGGCACCCCTACCCACCTTTCACTGCGGAGGTAACTGGCATGGCATTTTCTGGGGACTCCCACACCACTAGGAACCCCACCAGGCCACCCTTCCCCAGCAGAGTGCAGTTTTAGGTCATGCCCAGGACCAAAAACCTAGATGGTCCATGCTGCTCTGCCAGGCAATGTTTCTGCTTGGGCTGGCAGCAGCAAACTACACTCTTTATATACCTAGTGTTACCAAAATGGCTTCCCTCATCAGGCACCTGGTAGCTGCCTGCCTCTGCCCTTAACGTGGCAGGCACCAAAGATGCACTGCCACAGGTGCCATCAGAGATGGACTAGAGTCTAAACAAAATTTGTTGGGCATGCACTGGAATTTGCATGGTATTTGTTGGCTGCATACAGGTTGAGAAAGAATGCTGATAAACAGGAGTGGAACTGTTTGCTTGTAGTAGTATATTCTCTAGTTCATATGCAGTAGGCAAAGGTGGAGGATAAAATCTGTAATGCCATTTTGTTTCTGGCAGACAAGGCTCTTTGGGTAAATCTGATATCTTTTATTAGGCCACCTCAAGTAGTTGGAAAAAATCTTTGCAAGCTTTTGGGTATGAATACCCTGCATCAGGCTGAGGAAGCATCTGCAGTTGGTCTGTGCTCTTCATGGATGGAATGAATAGTAAAGAAGCCAGAGGCTGGTATGTATGCAAGAAGGCCAGTCAGTGAAGATGTGAATTGAGGAGTCAGTGGGTGAGAGACAGTTTGGTGGGGGAGGGGGGAGAAGGGAATAAATGTAGCTGGTAAATAGAGGAAAGGTACCTGGGGAGTCAGATGTTAGGCAGGTTATAATGTGTCATAAAACCAATGTCTATATTTAGTCCATGAGTTTTTGTATCCAGTAGGTTGATGAAGTGAAGTTTCTAGGCTCGCCTGTGAAAGGTGTTTTGTAAATTCCCTTAGAGGATTAGAACTGGAGAGAGAGTGGTTTTCTTGTGTGAAAAGTGCTCCCACAGGTAATTGGGTATTCTTGTCTTCTTTTTGTTTCTGAACATTTTGATTATTCAGTTTCTTTACTGTAAAGAGAAAGTCAGTGGGAAAATTCAGGACATTTAGGGCACCTATACACATGCCTGACACCTGCTCTGACACCTTCAAATTCGAATGCATTCTAGTTAGAATGTTCCTGCAGCCTCAGCATCATGTGTATTCAGTGTCCCCGCATTTCAAAATGGTGGTGGGAATGCTTTAACTAAAGCTTATCAAACAAGTTTTAGTTAAAGTGCCCCTGCCGCCATTCAAAGTCTGGGACACTGCATACATGCTACACTGCAGACGTTTTAATTAGAGCAGCTCCCAAGAGCTGCTCTAATTAAAATGCGCCCCCCCCCCACCATGCTGAAGCCGATGCAAAATGACACTATTAGGTCATCTTTACATAAGAGAAATCTTCTGAAAGTATATCTGACTGAATCTGATTGTATTGGTAATACAATAATTTATTAATTCTGTTAATGTATTATTAGTTTACAATAAGTAGTAGTCAAGCAAAGGTTAGTTATATCCTGCAGGACTGTACTGATAAACCTCCAAGTTGAAGGTCCCACTGCAGATGCGAAGTACAAAGAACTGGAGTTTGAAGCTCTGTATTAGTGGTGTGGCTGGAACTGCAGTGAGATGATTCAGAAGGAATTAAATGCGTATCTTGGTTAGAGATGGGGGCGGAGGGAGTTGTACAAAATTGTATGCATTTTCAAGTTATTTAAAAGCTTTATCTTGCTTTTTAAAAAAATCACAAAATAATATTTTCATCAAACATTTAAGAAATGTTAATAGCAATTTAGTTTCAATATCTACTAAAATATAACTTTGAAAAATTTGGCAGTTATCGATGAACTAATATATTTTGTTTTTACAAAGGCCCTGTCCTCATAGGGCCTATCCTCCATGCCTCTAATCATACAGGTGGCCCTTCTTTGCACCCTCTCAAACTTATCCACATCCTTGAAGCGCAGTGCCCACAACTGGACACAATACTCCAGCCGCAGCCTCACCAATGCCGAATAGAGAGGGAGGAGCACCTCCCAGAATCTATTGGCCACACATCAGCTGATGCACATCAGAGTTCTATTTGCCCTCCTAGCAACCATCGCACTGTTGTCTCATGTTCGTCTTCCAGTTGATCGTGACCCCCCAGGTCTCTCAGATGCTGTGCCAGCTAGTGGACCACCACCCATTGTGTAGTTATGGTGAAGGTTTTTCCTACCCAGATGTAGAACACCGCGCTTCTCCCTCTTAAACTGCTTCTGATTCTGTTCCACTTATAAAAGCAGTTTATCAAGGTCATCCTGGATCTTTACGATATCCTCTGGTGTGCCCCCATTTACCTACAACTTGGTATCATCCATGAACTTAATTATTGAGTTGTTCATCCCCTCATCCAAGTCATTAATAAATATGTTAAAAAGCACGGGTCCAAGGACCAATCCCTGGGGAACACCACTGGAGACGGCCCTCCAGGATGAGACCATCCCGTCGATTACAACTCTGGGATCAGCCTCTAAGCCAGTTGTCCACCCACCTCACTGTAGGCTGATCCAGCCCAGTACCCTCAAGTTTGGTTGACAGAATTGCATGGGAAATATATTCAAAGGCTGTGCTGAAGTCTAACTAAATGACATCAACCTCATGTCCCTCATTCAGATGGTTAGTTACCTGGTCGTAGAAGGACACCAGTTTCGTTAGGCACAATCTACCCTTGGCAAATCCATGCTAGTTGCTTCTTCATACCCCAGCAGTTTCCAGCTTATAATTGAAGCCTTCCTTAATAGGAGTCTCGGGTGCAGATCATCTGACCCAGCAGACTTGAAAATGTCCAAGTGTTGTAGGAGATTCTTTACCTGCTCAGGACTGATTTCATGTAGTCTTTGTTCTTCCCCACATTCCCTGGACCTCTGGTCAGGTGAATAGTTCCCGTTTGATTTCAAGAATACTGATGTAAAGTAAGTATTTAGGAGTTCTGCCCTCATGGCGATTGACTGTGGGCTGCCCCTCAGTGTTCAGTAGGGGTCCCACATTGGAGTCTGATTTTTTTCTTGGTCCCTATGTATCTACAGAAGGACCTTTTCTTGTCCTTTATTTCAGTTGCCAGTTTGAGTTCCATGCTTGCCTTGGCTTTCCACATTTCATATCTGCAGACCCTGGCAATATAGGTATAATCCTCTCTGGTTGTTGAACCATTCTTTCATTGATTCTATTTTTCTTTCTTCTTTTTCAATAGTTCCCTATATCCCTGTTGAGCCAGGCAGCTCTCCTGGCTCCTTTCCTGTTTTTTGTCCTCAAGGGAATGGCCCATTTCTGAGCAGTAAGAATTGCCTCCTTAAGGAAGTACCACTGTTCCTGAACTCCCAAACTGTCCCATCACTGGTCACAGAAGCCCTTTTCCACTAGCATCCTGAGTTTGCCAAAATCTGCCTTTCTGAAGTCAAGGACTTCTGTTCTGCTGGCTGATTTCTCAGTCTTATGGTGGATGGTAAACCTAATCAAATCATGATCACAGTTGCTCAGAGGACCACCAGTCCTCAGGTTGCTTATTGTGTCCTCCCCTTTGGTTTGTACTAAATCCAGAGTGGTCTTACTCCTAGTAGGCCCTTCCACAACCTGTGTCAGGGACAGATCATATATTGTTGCCAAGAAGGTGGCTGGCCTGCTGGAACTGGCTGAATGGTCCTCCCAACAGATGTCAGGGTAGATGGAGTCGCCCATAACAATCATCTCTCTGGTTCTAGCTGCCTCAGTCAGTTCTCCGGAGAATGCGTGATCACTCTCCTCTTCTTGGGAGGGAGGCCTATAGTAAATTCCCACCATCAGGTTTCCCTCTCCTGATCCCCCTTATATCCTGACCCAG
Source organism: Alligator sinensis (assembly GCF_000455745.1). NCBI lineage: Eukaryota > Metazoa > Chordata > Crocodylia > Alligatoridae > Alligator > Alligator sinensis. The sequence continues at coordinate 86,764 of NW_005843472.1, forward strand.
ATACCTTGAGTCTCAAGGGCACTTTCCCTGCTGTCAAACATGACCTTCAGGGAGGGGTGCCACTCTTTCGCATGACCTGCAGGGAGGGGTGCCACTCTTTCACATAGAGGGCTACACCTCCTCCCTTCTTCCCATATATAGCCTATAGCTTCCCCTATAAAGCCTATAGCTCTCAATATTCACTGCCCAATCATGTATGTCATCCCACCAGGTCTCTGTCAAACCAATCAGGTCAAATTCCTCATCTGCCAGAAGGAGTACTAGATCCTCTCGTTTATTTCCCAGGCTTCTGGCACTCCCATAAAGACACCTGAGTTGTTCCCTAGTTGCCTCAGGTTTTCTGTCATGCTTCCGGTGTCTCAAGATGTCTGTACTTATCTGGCCATCCATTGCTTGATCATCCTCCCCTGTGTCATTCTGGCTAGAGGATTCAAGCACAGCAGTAGAACCTTCTCCCCAGCTCCTGGATATGCCTAATTTTAATCCCTCCTCAACAAGTCAGTGATTCCTGTAGCAAAGAGCTTCTTCCCTCTGCTTGTGAGATGAATAACATCCCTTGTGTGTAGGCCGCTGTCATAGAACTGCATACTAAGGTTGAGGTATCCGAAGCCCTCGGGTGCAGATCATCTGACCCAGCAGACTTGAAAATGTCCAAGTGTTGTAGGAGATTCTTTACCTGCTCAGGACTGATTTCATGTAGTCTTTGTTCTTCCCCACATTCCCTGGACCTCTGGTCAGGTGAATAGTTCCCGTTTGATTTCAAGAATACTGATGTAAAGTAAGTATTTAGGAGTTCTGCCCTCATGGCGATTGACTGTGGGCTGCCCCTCAGTGTTCAGTAGGGGTCCCACATTGGAGTCTGATTTTTTTCTTGGTCCCTATGTATCTACAGAAGGACCTTTTCTTGTCCTTTATTTCAGTTGCCAGTTTGAGTTCCATGCTTGCCTTGGCTTTCCACATTTCATATCTGCAGACCCTGGCAATATAGGTATAATCCTCTCTGGTTGTTGAACCATTCTTTCATTGATTCTATTTTTCTTTCTTCTTTTTCAATAGTTCCCTATATCCCTGTTGAGCCAGGCAGCTCTCCTGGCTCCTTTCCTGTTTTTTGTCCTCAAGGGAATGGCCCATTTCTGAGCAGTAAGAATTGCCTCCTTAAGGAAGTACCACTGTTCCTGAACTCCCAAACTGTCCCATCACTGGTCACAGAAGCCCTTTTCCACTAGCATCCTGAGTTTGCCAAAATCTGCCTTTCTGAAGTCAAGGACTTCTGTTCTGCTGGCTGATTTCTCAGTCTTATGGTGGATGGTAAACCTAATCAAATCATGATCACAGTTGCTCAGAGGACCACCAGTCCTCAGGTTGCTTATTGTGTCCTCCCCTTTGGTTTGTACTAAATCCAGAGTGGTCTTACTCCTAGTAGGCCCTTCCACAACCTGTGTCAGGGACAGATCATATATTGTTGCCAAGAAGGTGGCTGGCCTGCTGGAACTGGCTGAATGGTCCTCCCAACAGATGTCAGGGTAGATGGAGTCGCCCATAACAATCATCTCTCTGGTTCTAGCTGCCTCAGTCAGTTCTCCGGAGAATGCGTGATCACTCTCCTCTTCTTGGGAGGGAGGCCTATAGTAAATTCCCACCATCAGGTTTCCCTCTCCTGATCCCCCTTATATCCTGACCCAGATACCTTGAGTCTCAAGGGCACTTTCCCTGCTGTCAAACATGACCTTCAGGGAGGGGTGCCACTCTTTCGCATGACCTGCAGGGAGGGGTGCCACTCTTTCACATAGAGGGCTACACCTCCTCCCTTCTTCCCATATATAGCCTATAGCTTCCCCTATAAAGCCTATAGCTCTCAATATTCACTGCCCAATCATGTATGTCATCCCACCAGGTCTCTGTCAAACCAATCAGGTCAAATTCCTCATCTGCCAGAAGGAGTACTAGATCCTCTCGTTTATTTCCCAGGCTTCTGGCACTCCCATAAAGACACCTGAGTTGTTCCCTAGTTGCCTCAGGTTTTCTGTCATGCTTCCGGTGTCTCAAGATGTCTGTACTTATCTGGCCATCCATTGCTTGATCATCCTCCCCTGTGTCATTCTGGCTAGAGGATTCAAGCACAGCAGTAGAACCTTCTCCCCAGCTCCTGGATATGCCTAATTTTAATCCCTCCTCAACAAGTCAGTGATTCCTGTAGCAAAGAGCTTCTTCCCTCTGCTTGTGAGATGAATAACATCCCTTGTGTGTAGGCCGCTGTCATAGAACTGCATACTAAGGTTGAGGTATCCGAAGCCCACACGATGACACCATCTCCTAAGCCTTTAGATGACTTTCTCAATACGCTCATACTTCTGACTGCCATGGCCTCTGACCAGGAGGATAGAGGAGAAAACCACTGGATAGAGGAGAAAACCTCCTATTTGCTTGAGCTTTGCCCCCATGGTCTTGTAGTCTCTAATAATTTTCCAAAGGGCTGCTTCTCACCATGTTGTTGGTGCCCATGTGGAAAAGGAGCATGGGGCAGTGGTCAATAGAGTGACCAGTTTAGGGATCCTTGTTGTAACATCTCTAATCCTGGCTCCTGAAAACCAGCAGAACTCTCCATCAAGGGGGTCTGGGTGACAAATATACCCATTTTACAAAGATATATCATCACATCACATAATTTCAATAAAATTGGGATTGCACTGTATGTGCTTATGATATGTCTACATCAGAAAATTCATAGGCTAATATAGATAGCTTTAAGAATTCATGGGATGGTGACGTTGCTGTGGATGGGGCCTGGGTGTCGGTTAGGATGATTTCACATGCGGATTATTGACAGATGTCACAGAGGTTATCACTTCCCCAGTTCTTCCCCTTTATAGGTCAATTAGAATTCTAGGTTGAAAAAACCTACTGAATCCATCTCCATCATTGTGAAAGACAGTTCTTCCCAGTATGTTTTTTTCAGTTTTTTTTAAGTCTAGTTATAAATAAGGCAAAAGAGAGGCTTCAAATGCTGACTTTGCCAGATTCTTTCACTTATAAAAACTCATTGTTCAAAGATTCTTTTCTTGCTGTTTATGAATATTTTACTTTTTATTCAGTATTATCCCACTATTATTGTTCCAGTTATAACCCCCCAAGTCCACCTCTGCCATTCCTCTTTTTCTACAGTGCTTAATTCCTCTAGTCCTTGATTATCTTATTTTTCAATATAAGTAGCAATGAGATGTTTTAAGGCTGCACAAGTGGATGACTGCTGGTAGCCATCTTGCAATTTAAATCCATCTCTTTGGGTTTTAGGACTAGATTTTAAACACACATTTGAAATAATCCCAGAGGATACATTTTCTTTCAGATTTTGATAGAAATCTTAATTGCAAAGCCCAAGACATTTTTCAGGATTGTTAAATCCTTTTCCCAATTAAAATGTCTTTGTCACTGACCTTTTTGACACTGTTGCACAGTGGGGCCTTGCAACATTATCGGTTTCCCTTTCAGTAGCTTTTTTCATTCCTTTTTTTTCTGGGATTGGGATGTGTAGCGATTCAGTCTCATAAAAGAACCTGGCTTCTTCTTTGTATTTTGCTTGAATTGAAAAGAAGAGTTAATCTGCTGGGAAACAAAAGGCTGAATGAAACAAAGCCACATTTTGACTTTGTTGAATCTCATATGAGAAGTGCTTTAAAAGTTTAATGCATCAAATTATATTTGGCAATAATTTCTCTTTAGTTCACACAGGTTAATTTTGCTGGTGTGTTTACTAGGCTATATAATTAGAGCAAAGGTGGCATTCTCATTTTTTACTTAATGTTAATTTTGATTTGGGCGGGGAGAAAACTGCCATAACAACTGGTTGGTGACCTACCTGCCACAGTTGAGTGTACCCCCTTCCTTATGCAAGGGACTTAAATTACCCAAGAAACACCTAGTAGTCTTGCATTTATATCCTTGTTCTTGGAGAAGGATGCCTCAGCTTTTATATTTGGAAATAGGAAGCTCTGTGATATCTACTAAAGACTGTGGTTGTAGTCAGACAAATGACTTTCTGTTAGAGTGATTCTAATTTGAGGCTTAAAAAAGTAGATGACTGGATTATTTCAAAGACAAAGATTTTTATCCTGGGATCCTGCAGACATACAAGTTCATTGTTCCACTTTAAGTACCTGTGAAGTAGCCAAATTAATGGTTTGCTCTGGGCCAATCAAGGCTAATTTGAGTTGATTGCCATTCAAGCCCTGTGAGCAAATGACTGTCTTGGCCAGTTGTCCTGGCTGGTTTTGAACCCAGAACAATCATCGCTGGATTAAACTGGTCTCTTTTTTAGCCCAAGTATCAATTAGGGGTTATAAAATGACACTAGTAGGTAGTAAGCTTAAAACTAACAAAAGGAAGTTCTTTTTCATACAACATGTAATTGAAGTGTGGAACTCATTGCTATCAGTTGTGGAACCTGCCAGTTGAGTCAGATTGAAAAAGGGATTGGACAGATCCTTGGAGGAGATGTGTATCAGTAGCTACTGAGCATGGGAGTAGGAGTACAGCTTCTAAACCAGACTTTCCTAGACCTTAAGGCTAGGGACAGACATTAAAAAAGCCAGAGCCTGAATTGCTTGAATCCTGCTGTGCCTGCCTCTGTTCTATCAGGCGTTCTCGTGCAGCCTTAGCCTGGACTATCGATCTTGCCTGTCCCGGGCTTGTGAGTGGACCCCAAAGGCTACCCCGGCTGACATCCGGGGATCCCCTTAACTCACCTGCCACAACTTTGAATGGAACCTCAGAGATGTGACTGGTGGACCAGGAAGCCACAAAGGAATAAAGAGTGCCCTTAGCCTATGGGCCCTGTGTCTGTGTGTCCCAGCCCCGGTTGCTTGCCCCACTCAGGGCTCCTATCTCTCCCCTAGGCTTGACCCTACTCGTGTATGGCGTCCCAGTTGGCTCTTCTGGGGGATGTTGTGGGCCCGTCTGCTGGTTAACCATCCCAGCTTAGGGTCTTCTGCCACACCTCACGGCTATCCCTGTTGGGGTTCCCGTCAGCCCCGCCCTCGTTACCTCCTCTCTGGGCTTCCCTGTAGTTGTTCTTGCCTCCTCAGCACTCATCTCCTCCTCTGTTCTTGCCACTCATCACTGCTCCCGTCATCAGCTTCCCTGCCGACTCTTCTGCCAGCCTCCCTGTCAGCTTGCCAGTCGAGGCCTCCGCTGGCTCCGCTGCCGGCGTCCCTGCCAGCTCCGCTGCCGGTGCCTTCGTCAGCTCCACTGCCGGTGCCTTCACCAGCTCTGCTGCCGGCTTCCCTGCCGATGCCCCCGCTGGCTTCGCTGCCTGTGCCACTGCCGGCTCCACTTCTGGCTTCTCTGCTGGCTCTGCTGTCGGCTCCTCTGCCGGCTCCGCTGCTGGTGCCTCTGCCGGCTCCGCCCCCATCGTCCCAGGCTGCCCAACACAGTGGCTGCGCCCTTTGGGGTGTGGGCTTCCCTGCTGAGCCTCCACTCGCCGGCTTCCCTCCTGTGCCTCTGGGGGCGCCTTTTGTTTCCGCTGGGTGGCATCTCCAGCTGACGTCATTCGGCCCCAGCTGAATATGAACGCGGCTGACGAGCCGTGCGGGCAGTTCCTCTGCGCGTGCCTTCTCACTCCTTTCGGCCCCTGCAGATAGAAAGTTGGGGCTTTCTTCTATTTTGGGTTAGGGTTCTCCTGTAACCCCAGCATCCCTGGGACAGCTGCATAGATGGAACTGATTTGCAAATGGACGGACGTCCACTTTTGACTCTGGAAATGCAGGCAAATGCCTGCGGTGATTTAGACCAGAGGCTGGGGAGTGGTAGAGCGAGCCCTTGGCTGGAGGGAAACTAAATTGAAGGAAGGGGTGTGGCCAGTCCCAGGCAGACCTGATTGTGACTGGAGAGGGGTTTAAACACAGACCCTTGCCTGGGTGTGCCTGGAGGACAAGGGGAGAAGCAGCCCCCATCAGGGTCCCCAGGTCCCTCACCCCTGCTTACTCATTGGCTGGTGGCAGGAGCAGGGGCAGGGCCAGATCCTGGTAGCCTGAGGAGAAACAGGGGCTAATCCCCCCATTGCAGGGGGGCAGGCAGAGCACGCACTGACAGGAAATGCTTATGCACCCAGGGCCACAGGAGCCAGATGCCAGTACTCTGAGTAGAAGTTGGGGTTTAATCTCACCATTGCAGGCAGGAGCAGCAGGGGTACCAACACACACCCTGGGCCAAGTCCCTCCAAAGAGCAGCCAGCTGGCCATGGGGAGGGGCTGGGGAAGGGGGATATGACCTGGCTGCAGGGAGTAGAGGAGCCCAAGTCACTGCTATCACTTGCTGTGGTAACGCATCCCAGACTGGGGCAGCCCTAGGGGGCAGGGGGCAGTGCCCGCTGCCTCCTGCCTCTAACCCTACGTGCTATGGTTTGCAGACAGGCTGGAGCATGGCTCCGTGTCCCCTGCCTCCCCCATCAGCAGTGGTGAAGCAAACTATTGCAGCAGGCAGAGGTGAGGCAGCACCTGCTGCCTGCTTACAGTGGTGCTGGGTGCTCAGAGTGGGCTGCTATGGGCTTGTCACTGCCTATGTCCCTGGGCTGCAGGGCCAGGCCAGACTGGACCGGGATGTGGCTGTCCATTGCCTACCCCTGTTACTGCCCACACCCATGCCCCACAGCAGCCTGCCTCAAGTGCCCGGCCTCACTTTGAGCAGGCAGCAGGTGACAGGTGCCTGACCCCTGCCCAGCTCCTCAATTTGGACCTGAGCCAGGCTGTGCCTGGCACATGGTGTGGGAAGCCCACAGTGGGGGCCATTTTTCCCTCTCACTCCCTCCTGAGCTGGCTGTCTGGCTGAGCAGGAGGTGTGGCAGGGTGATTGGCCCAGCTCTTGGCTCAGGAATGGGATTAAAGCCCCCACCACAGGCTTTCCTACAGCCAGGAGGTGGGCACATCACCTGGCCATGCCCTCTGCTCAGCTGGCAGGCTGGCTGAAGACAGTGGGGGGAAAGATGGCCCCTGCTGTGGGCTCCCTACCCCATGTGCCAGGCACAGCTTGGCTGGAGTCCAAAGCCAGGCAGGGGGTCAACTTCCTTCTCAGCTGGCCCGCTGGCTGAGTGGGGAGCATGGCTAGGTGATCGGCCTGGCTCCCAGCTTTGGGGAAGACTGTGCTGGGGGCTTTACTCCCCTGCCTGAGATGGGCCAATCACCTGGCCATGCCCCTCCTCCAGCTGGCAGGCTGGTTAAGGAGGAAGTGGCAGGTAAAATGCCAGCCCCCCTCCCCAGCCTGGCTTTGGAGCCCAGCCAAGCTTTGCCCAGCACAGGAAGTGGGAAGCCCACAGTGGGGGCTGTTTTCCCCCCGCCACACTCCCTCCTCAGCCAGCCTGCCAGCCAGTGAGGGGACATGGCTGGGTGACCACTCCAGCTTCTGGCTCAGTTTAGACTGTGGGCTTCTCTGCAGGCAGAAGCTGGGTGGATCACCCTGTGAAATGTTTTCCCCCGCTGGCAGGCCGGCTGAGAAGGGAATGGGGAGGAAAAATGGCAGCCTCCTCCCCCTTCCCCCACCAGGAGTGGTGGAGCGAGCATGGCCCCTGGTGCCACTGCTTCACTGGAGCCAGCCTGTGGGGGTCATAGAACCAGGGCTGCCCAGTGGCAGAGCTGTAGCCTGGTGCCTCATCCCTGCTTCAGCTGGGGTGTCGAGTGAGCCCTTCCCCCCTGCATGGCTGGAGGTAGCTCCCGCTGCCTGTCAGCTATGCTTGGCACAGCCTTTCTGGCTCCTGACCTGCTCTGCCCGCCAGGCTGTGGCAAGGCTGCAGTGTGGCTGACACTGGATGAGGGAGGGGTTTTGCATCCCAGGCTGCAGCTTTCCCACCCCAGACTGTCCTGCAGCATGGGGCTCCCTTGTGAGTGTGGCCTGCAGCCTGGCAGGTCCTGTGGGACAGCTGAGGAGGGAGTGGGGTGGGAAAAACACCTACCCCATGCCCAGTGGAGCAGGGAAGCCAGCAGTGGGTGCGTTACTCCCCCACCCCAGCTGTGAGCTGGGTGCATTCTCCAGCAGAGGAGTGGGTGAGGCAGAGGAATCTGCCCTGCTCCTGGATGCTGGGGATGGAAAAGTTCCTGCTGGTAGCTGGGGGTGGGGCCAGCCCTGCTCCATTGGATCAGAGAGCACAGCCCAGGGCTGAACAGCATGCCAGGATGCTGGGGGTCTCTGATTTAACTTAAGCCTGGAAAGGGTCTGGGTCAGAAGTTCCATAAACCAGTTTCACCTAAATCAGTAAAATCTGAAACTACATATACCTAGGTTAACTAGTTTGGGCCAATTTGAAAGTGGTTTATGTGCACTGAACTTATATTCTGTTACAGGTTTAAATTGGTTCCTGACTACTTAAACTGGCTTATGTTTAACTTCTGACCCTAGCCTAAATGTTGGAGGCTGCAAGTGGGAGAAGAGTAGGGAACAAACCCTGGTCATAACCTGTGTACTTTCCCTTTCAGCCTCCACTCTTTGCCACTATGTGACTGAGGGTACTGGGCAAGATGGACCTATAGTCTTACCCAGTAAATGGCAGTTCTTATGTTTTTATATCTCATATTTAGGCCTACACCACAAAAAAGTACTTGGGCACCTGACTTCCACTGGTTTCTCTGAAGAGTTAGACACGCAAATGCTTTTGTGATTCTAGCCCTTTGTCTACTCCATGTTAGTTGTGCTCAAGATTTTCCTAATAGTCTGTGCTGACAAATTCACTGTCATCATCAAACTAAAATCTTTGTCATCCACAATATTTAAATTCTGGAGTGAGAAGCAATTTAGTTGAAGATGTATGACGTGAAGAGCATTTTTACAGCTGTCCCAGGCTAACAATGACTTAGAAGCAAGCATCTTCATTTTTTGAGTATACAATTCTTACAGCTTTGATTTTCTAGACATTAAGACATTTTTCCAGTAATTTTTTTTGTAATGACTTCTTCAGCCTTCCTAAGCTGAATAAGATAGGCTGACAGTATGATAAATGAAGGATCTTCTTTGAAATATTCCATTCAAACAGCACCATCCTACTGTATTGTTATTTTCAAACTATATAGTTTTGCCTGGTAATATAGCTTGGCACATAAACATACAATGTCTAGAAGTATTAATGTATATAAATGTAAATGTTAGCTTAAAGAATTATTGCTTAAAAATTGAAAAGTTACAATACTGCCCATTATAACATTTTCAAGGCTTCCAAATGACTACCTCCAGCTGAATTTAGCTGCAAGATGAAAATGTCTTTCTTTATTTGTCAGTTTGATTGTGGTTTTCCAATTTGGTATCAAAATTAATTACAATAAATCTAATTTATTTTCCTCCTGGTCCAACTACTGCAAAGGGAAGGCAGCATTATAATGTCACTTGTCCATCCGTCAGGCAATTTTGTGTTAAGCTTGATTGGATAGAGCTGTTGCCTCTGATTTTTATACCACTGACATGCTTTTTTTTGGGTTATGATGATTAATAAATGATTAACTAATGGTTGCATACTTCAAAATTAAGATAGGGTGGCTATTGGAAAATTATTAATAAAATAAATGATCCATTTGAGAAAGATAATGAACTCCAAACTAGTTTATTAACAATGACCAGCTCTGAAGAGACTGATTTACAAACATTACAAATTCAGCAGGTGGCTTCAATAAGTTCTGTAAGATGCAGAACATATTAGCTCTCACTAATAGTAGACTGAGAAGCTCCCAAGTAGCTCTCAAGACCTTGCAGGTTTATACCATAGCAATTAAATCTATCTTGATTTCATAGGTGATAAATTGTGGAAAAAAGAATAAAACCCTAATTTTGAGGGCTGAAGTCCTCAATCTTGTTCAACCATTTTAAGCTTGAGAGCCTGATTCTCAGAGGTTGTGACTTCCCATATCTATGATGATGCCTTAAACTGCTTTATTTGTTGACAAAAGGAAATGGTATAAAATATTGTTTGTCCTCATTCCTCCTTTCTTGATGTTAATACAATAAAGCAGTAGTGTTTAAAGAGTACCTTTACAAACTTGTCTTTAGTATAAAAATAAGTTGTATTAATGTACAAGAAATATCAAAATCCATTTGTAACCTTTTGCTTGTGTTATGTTTATTGAATAATTTAAATTGTCCACCTATTTCCATTTTTACACGACTATGTTTCCAGAGTTATGTAAAAATAAGAAAAGCCAAAATGCCGGTCTGTCTTTCTTGACTAAGTATAGACAGTCAAAAAGCCCAAGGCTGAATCAGTTCAGTCTTTGTGGGTTAATTTAAGCTGTGTAGATTGAACCAATAAGCAAGTGAACAGATATTCACTTTTAATTCTGGAAATATAGCTATGTGCCTGCAGTGGCCTGGACCAGAAGCTGGAGGGAACTAGATCATGTCTCCCTGATCAGCTGGAGCAGACAGCTTGGGCCAAGGCTAGCCTGCCTACCCTGTGAAGGGGAGTTTGTGGGAGAGGTGCAAAGCATCCTGGGATGCTGGAGGACTGTGAGTTAACTTGAATCTGGAGGAGATCTGGGACAGAAGTTCAATAAACTGATTTAACCCAAATCAGTTAAATTAGATACTGCATTCAGGCAGGTTTTTCTTAAAACAGTTTTGGCCATTTTGAAAGTGGTTTATGTGCACTAAACTTCTGTTATGTTCCAGATTTGAACCAGTTTCTGATCACTTATACCAGGTTATGTGTAATTTCTGTCCCTAACCCTTGGGATCAAAGAGCATGACTACTGATTTTCAAAAAGCCATTCTTGTCCTTGACAGGCCCAGTCCTAAAATTTTTACTTCAGGAAAGCTAAACTAAGTGTTCAGCTGAATAAGCCTTTTAAGATGAGGTCTTAGGGGCATATGCATATTATACTTAGCATTACTATAATATTCTTTTCTGTCAGAAGCTCAAAGCATCTAACAAATATTAATTTGTAACAAATATTAATTTACAACATTCATTGCAAAAGTTGACCTATCCAGTAAGCAGAACCTAGGGATCCTGGCTTCTAGGCCCTGTCAACTGCTTTCTTTGTCTTTAACCAGTGTTAACCACATATATGTAGACCTATAATGGGGTGAAGGGATGGGGGTTTAGTGATGTTAGTATATGTGGTGTTCATGGGTACTTCTGAAAGCAGGAATCTCAAAGCACCGATTCAAGTCAGGCATACTATAGACAATGCTCCATAGTCTTAACATGCTCTGAAAGAATTATGTGACAACATCTCAGCACAGCTCTGTTGCACTGAGAGGAAGGGGATGGATTATACTAGGGATTTCTTGGGCAATAAATTTAATTGGTGAATACCTGACCACGAAGCACTAAATGTTGAACTGGCTCTAATACTTGTTAGTCTCTCTTTTGTCATAGTGGAGGATGGGTTCAAATGAATGATAACACAAAGGTGAGGACCTGAGATTCAAACAGAGTCTTGCAGTGGAAAACACAAGGAAAATTTTACTGTTGAAGAAGCGAAAGTTGATGACAGAGCTTCCTTTGCAGGACATTCCTAGGTGCTTGGTTTGACAGCCATATACTCAGGCTTCCATTGGAACAGCAAAAACTCTCAATATAGCAAGCCCTGTCAATTTAAATACAGCATTAGGACATTTTCTGTTCATCTGCAGCATCCGGACACAGCAGCTGACATCATGCATTTAGTTTTATAGGTCTGATATTCTATGCATCGCAGTACAGGGCACTAATGAGACACTTGGTATTCAAAGCTTATGAATAAATATAGGTTCTTTTCCTTGTTTGGTTTTTCTTGGCCAAGTATGAGCATTTAGTTGTAATTAGTGACATAAAGGAAATCTTTACAAATATTTGTCGTGGTTAACTGTGTTGTGTATATACAAAAATCTTAAAAATTAATTATACATGTATGTAAGATCTAATGTTAAGAAACTGGAGCCAGTTCACTAGTTTGCAACATATATATAATTTTTTTTATTTTAAGTGAATTTAACACAGATGAGGGGCATGGGTTTGGCAGTCAAGAAGACTGAAAATTTCACTGCATAACACCATGTATTAAGGACTCAGCAGTTGTGTTCTTCCATTGTGCTTAATGGTTTTCTTCTGTTGGGCCTCCATCCAACTGTAGGTAAATTTTCATGGCACAAAAGGTCCTACATCAGGGTGTGAAAGATCTGGCTCATGGAACTGTATCACCAGGCTTGCAGGTCTCCTGGAATATCTGGTAAGGGCAGAGCCCACTGCCAAATTCTGTGGCATGGAGCCCTGTTGGGATTTATTTCAGTAGCCATAGGGGAAGTGATGGCTATGTTAATCCCTGCTGCTCTCTGCATAGCACTACTTACCCCAGTGCCACCACTGCTCACCCTGCTGGTGAAGGTCAATCTGGTTCTGGCTTGCAAGGAGCTCTACAGTGTAGATCCAGCCTGGGGAGTGGGAGTGGATAGAGGAGCGGGGAAAACCAAGTTTGACACCCATGTCTTAGATAATTAGGATGCATGTTGTGAAATTAATATTTTTCCATTAGAAATGAGACTGAGACTAGAAATGTATTAGATATAGGCCACCAAAATGCCTCCATATAGCACAAATAAGTGGGTTTGAACTCTAAGGTTAAGAACCTAGTTGTATAGGGTATATTTGAATTGTCTAGATATTAAGACTTATAATCCATTTTCCAATTCACAAAGCTATATATTTTACCTCCTTCTACTTATTTCAAGTAAGGGTCTTCTGAGACCCTGCTTCCCCAGATACACTTAGTCAGTGAGTGGAGTTTTTAAAAAGAAAAAAGAATGGAAGAATTTGCAATATAATAATTTATCACAATTACACTTCTCAGGATTCTTTGGGATGTAGTAATCTTAAGGTTTAATTTAGATTCATAGATTCATAGATGAAGACTTTAGGGCTGGAAGGGACCTCGAAGATCATCAAGTCCAGCCCCCTGCCCCAGGGGCAGGAATTCAGCTAGGGTCAGAGGATCCCAGCAAGATAAACATTCAAACGTTTCTTGAATGCATCCAGAGTAGGTGCCTGCACCACTTCTGGAGGGAGTCTATTCCAGGTCTTGGGGGCTCGGACAGTAAAGCAATTTTTTCTTATGTTCAGCCTAAAATGGTCTTGTAGGAGCTTATGACTGTTGGTCCTTGTTTTTCCTTGGGTCACTCTGATGAACAGACCTTCTCCCAGATTCTGATGTATACCCCTTATGTACTTAAAGCTGCCACCAGGTTCCCCCTGAGCCTGTGCTTTTCCAGGCTGAAGAGTCCCATGGCTCTCAGCCTCTCTCCATAAGGCCTATTGTCTTGCCCTCTGATCGTGTGCATGGCTCTCCTCTGGACTCTCTCAAGCTTCTCGGCATCCTTCTTGAATTGCAGAGCCCAGAATTGGATGCAGTACTCCAGCTATGGCCTCACCAAGGCCGAGTACAGCAGGAGGACAACATCCTGAGATTTACTTGAGAAGCATCTATGGATGCAAGCCAGAATTTGGTTTGCTTTGCCAGCTGTGACATTGCATTGGTGGCTCATGTTCATCTTGCAGTCAATCATGATCCCCAAGTCTCTTTCAGCAGTGGTGCTAGCTAGCATAGCACTGCCAAGCCTATAAGTATGCTGCGGGTTTTTTTCCCCTGAGATGTAATACCTTACATTTGTTGGTATTGAACATCATCAGGTTAGTATCCACCCACTTACTAAGTTTGCCCAAGTCATCCTGGATCACTAGCCTGTCCACAGGTGTGGATGCTATGCCCCAAAGTTTAGTGTCATCGGTGAACTTAGTGCGCTTCTGACACTAATGTCCACATCATTGATAAAGATGTTAAAGAGAACAGGTTCAAGGACAGAGCTTTGGGGGATGCCACTGGTCATGGCACGCTGTAATGATTTGCTACCATCGACTCTCTGGGTCCGACCTCGGAGCCAGTTTCCCAGCCATTGGACTGTGGTGTAGCCGAGGCCACAGTTGGCCAATTTTTCCATGAGGAGGTCGTGGGACACCAAATCAAAGGCTTTTTTTAAAGCCCAGATATATGATGTCTCCCTTGCCCAGGTGATGTGTCAAGGCATACCCATGACAAACCTGTGCTGTCTATCCCTCAGGATGCTGCCCTCAGCCAGCTTATCCGGAAGGGTCTCCTTGATAATTTTCTCCAGAATCTTACTGGGGATTGAGGTAAAGCTGATTGGCCTGTAATTCCCGGGATCTACTTTCTGCCCTTTCTTGAAGATGGGTACCACATTGGCCTTCTTCTAGTCATTGGGTACTTCACCTGAGCACCATGAGTTTTCAAATATTTTTGCCAATGGTTGGGCTATGACACCTGCCAGTTCATTGAGTACTCTGGGGTGTAATCTGTCCAGACCAGCTGACTTGAAGGTGTCTAGCCTCTCAAGGTGATCCTTTACTAGATTAAGACTGATGCAGGGTATAAATACACCCTCACCCTGGCCATCCTGCATCTTGCTAGGCAGGGGAGTCCCATTGGACTGATGAAAGACCAACGTGAAGTACCCATTAAGCAAGTTGGCCTTTTCCTGAGTGTTGGTTATCAGCTATCCTGCTTGGTTCAGCCGGGGTACAATGCTACCCCTGCCTTTTTTCTGACTCCCTATATAACTGAAACAGGACTTTTTGTTATCTTTGATATATGAAGCCAGATGGAGCTTGGTTGCAGCCTTGGCTTTCCTGATCCGTTCCTTGTAGCTACAGACCAGTGCTGAGAATTCCTCCTTGGTGGTAATTCCAGCCTTCCATCATTTATAAGACTCTTTTTTGAGCAGTAGGAGGTCCTCAAGTTCCCTGCTGAGCCCAGGGGGCTGCTGTTCCCTTTTGCTACCCTTTCTCTGAGATGGGATGGCCATCCTTTGTGCTGTCAGGATCGCTCCCTTGAGGAGCAACCACTCCTCTTGGGCTCCTCTTCCTGTTGAGTCATCTTAAGGTCTTGACAGTGAGCCTCCTGAGCTTGTCAAAGTCAGTTTTCCTGAAGTCGAGGACTTCTGTATTGCTGACTGACTTGCCAGCTTTGCAATGGATAGTAAAGGTGATCAACTCATGGTCACTATCACACAGCTTCCCATCAATTCTTAGGACACTGGCTAGGTCATCCCCTTTGGCCTGTATGAGGTCCAGCAACAGTTTACCTCTAGTCAGCCTATAGATTTCTTGAGTCAGGTGGAGCTCGTCTACGCACATGAGGAAGCTTTGCGACCGATCAGATTTGGCCAAGTGCTCTTCCCATGAGATGTCCAGGTAATTAAAGCTTCCCATGACAACCATGCACTGAGAGCATGCAGCTTCAGCCAGTTACCTGGTGAATTCCTGGTCCAGTTCTTGTTTCTGGTTAGGAGGTCTGTAGTAGACTCCTACCGTGATGTCCCCTGTGCCACATTCTCCATGTATTTTAAGCCAGAGGGACTCCAGCCATCCTTTCTGGGTCCCAATGCCAATTTGCAGGGATTGGGACCCAGCTATGTAGCTTTCCTTGACATAGAGAGCTACACCCCCACCCCTTTTGTCTACACTATCTCGCCTGTACAGGGTATAGCCATCTATACCTGTGGCCCAGTCATAGGTGGAGTCCCACTGGGTCTCTGTTATCCCTCTGAGGTCGTAATATTTTTTGTTTAGCAGGAGGACCAGTTCCTCTTGCTTGTTCCCCAAGCTCCTGGCATTGGTGTACAGGCAGGCAGGTGGCCCATTAGGGGCTCCTGCCTTCCCCACAGATTGATCCAGGGCTAGGGTAGGGGTGAGTTCCCTTATGTGCCTTAGCCTGATTGATTTAGAAAGGTTGCTCAATGGCCTTGCAGTGGCAGTAATCCTCCCAACCCCTGGCGGGCTTAATTTAAAGCCCGATCGAGCAGGGCAGCCAGTCTGGCTGAGAAGGGCCTCCTCCCCAGTGGAGTGAGGTGGAGGTCATCTCTCCCCAGCACACCACCGCCTCCCTCACCAAAGAGTAGACTGTGATTGTGGAATCCGAAGTCTTCATGATGGCACCAGCACCACAGTCTTTGGTTGACTACCTCAACCTGTCTCTCCGTCCTCAGCCCATGACCCACAACTGGGAGGAACAAGGAAAAGACCACCTGTACCCCCCAATCCCTGCTCCCAGAGCTCTGTAGTCTCTCATTACCCATCTGGGATTGCTCTGAGCCATGTCATTCGTACCCACATGGATAAGGAGCATAGGGTAGTGGTCAGAGGGCCGGATAATCTTTGGGATCCTCTCTGCTATGTCCTGGATGCAGGCCTCCAGGAAGTAGCAGACCTCTTAAGCTAGGGGGTTGGGGCAGCAGATTGCCCCCTCAGTCCCCCTTAGGAGGAAGTCTCCCATGACAACCACTCTGCATTTAATCTTAGGGAGAGTAGGGGTGGGTTATCATCCCTTGCCTGCAGGAGCTGGCATCTTTGCAGGCTCAACTTGGGGTGCAAGAGGTTCAAACCCATTGAAAAGTCCCAGAGAGGAGGGGACCTTGGTGCAGCGGGCCTTGGGGCCCTTGACCACCTTGGTCCAAACTCCTGGCTGAACAGTATGGGAGATCCCCAAGTCATCCCTTGTCCTGGAAGGTGACCTTGGTCTGCCTTCCACCTCCAGTGGGTGATGGGCCTGGCAGCAGGAGTCTATCTTCTGCTCGCCTTCCCTGATGGCATGCAATCTCTGGACTGTGGCCTGGATCTTCTCTATCTGATGCCCCAGAGACTCCAAAGTGGAGCAAACCTTGGAAAGGGAGGTGGTCATGCTCCCAGTCCCATGAGCCTGGAAATGTGCCAGGCAGTCCTTGCAACTGAGAGCCGGAGGCTTCATCTGTGTGGATCCTGGAACCATGGATTCCATCTGGGTCGAGGCCTCTGAGGTGCCAGAGGGAGAGGCCACAGACTCTGAGGGGACCCTCGGGTGCAGTGTGTGCCCATCCACATTGTGCTGCTGGTAGGCCAGCTACTGATGGAACTGCCTACCCTAGGGGGCTCACTGGCAGGGCCTCAGGCCCTCCCAGTCACGCTCCTGTGCAAACTCCCATGCTAAACTCACACACCGGGCCCAGAAGTGTGCCTGTTTGCACAGCCTGTTTGTGAAGCTCCAGTCACGTGGCTCCCTGGGGGGTTGGGCAAAGTAGGAGCCGGGGCGGGGTGAGACCCTCCTTGGCTCCACTCAGCTGCCCTGCAGCTGGGCTGTGTCCCTCCCACCACAGGCCCCGCTTACCTCCAGCTGTGCTGGGAGTCAGCGGGGTGCTTCATGGTTACTGGGGGCCTCTGGGGGGGCCTCAGAGTGCGGGGGCACAACGGGCTTGCACCCGTGTGTCTCACGCTGCTCCCAGGGCCAAACTGAGGTTTTTTCTGGTTGGCGGGCCCTTTTAGACTCTGTGCATGTGCAGTGGGCCTGCTGCCGGCACCACACTGCTCCTGGGCAAGGGAGGGCCCAGCCCTGGGGTTTAGGGAACCCTGATCTACCAGAGAGGGATTGGTAACTACCCTCTCCCAGGTCTTCTCTCTTCCTGGGGGCTGGGCCAAGTAGGAGCCAGGGACGGGCGAGACCCTCCTCTGCTCCACTCAGCTGCCTCGCAGGTGGTCTATGTCCCTCCTACCATAGGCCCCGCTTACCTCCAGCTCTGTGCTGGAGGTCAGCAGGGTGCTTCACAGTTGCTGGGGGTTGCTTGGGAGCCTGGCTAAATTCACTCATTTAGAAAGGGGCTTTGTCTTCAAATGTGACTCCAGTGTATTATTTAACTTTACAAGTAGCCTTCATATTCCAATACTTACTGGACACAACGCAGAATTTTATAATGACCTAACTCAAGCAGTTCTAGTCCTCCTTTTCTTTCTGCACCTGTTCCATCTCATCTCCTTTACACTAAACACTGAATCTATCTGTTATGTGCTATTGACTTTTAATTACATATAATTTGCAAGTTACAAACTCTTCTTAGTGTAACACCCACAAACACTTGAGTTGTATATGGTAAACTGTGTGTTTTGGTTGTTGTGTATTGGTGTGTGTGTGTGTGTGTGTGTGTGTGGGCAACAGGGCCCCTGTTGTTACAGCCATGTGCGCATCACATGGAAAGTTGGGGCCTGTATCTGGGCAAAATATCTAAAATCCTCTGGCCAATGAGGCCAGAGGGAGCAGAAGATTCTTCAGGCAGATTGAGTAAGAGAGAGGCTGGAGCGTGTCACTCCCGAATTGGACAAGGTTTGAGTGATGTCACACCAGGTATATAAAAAGAACTCAATGGAGGTTTCTCTCTCTTCTCCTGGGCTGCTAAGAGCTGCACAGTTGAACTGAGAGCCAGAAAAAACTGCTTCCCATAGCGGGTATCTATCCGTAGGTGGAGGGAGAAAAAATTATTTGGGGCGGGGGGCGGTGCTGAACATGCAAGTGCATGTGTGCACACCCGCCTCTCCCGCCCATCAGGTGAATAGCAGGAACTCACCTGGAATAGCAGATGAGTCTGTGGGGGAAGGGGTGGGAGAGGACAAAGGGCTGTTAGGGCGTGGCGATTGAGGCACAGCAGTGAGGGAGGGAGTTGGGCAGGGGCTGGGGTGAATGGGGCCCTAGCCAGGCCAGGTGGTGGGACAATTGGAGTCTGGGTGGCTTGTCTAGGGATGTGAGGGGAGGGGAGGGTCCTGCTGCTGTGCGCAACCTGGCAGAAGCCCGGGGGGCATGTGCACCCCTGATCTATGTGCAGGGTAGAGGCAGCTGCTGCTGCATGCTGGGCTTTGCACCTTCCTGCCTCAAGAGCTGTGCGCTGCCATGTGCATCCCACTGTGGAGTGGGCAGGGGGCGCGGTGCAGCCCAGTGGCAGCAGGCATGTGGTGTCATGCTGCTCTCAGGGTAGCTGTAGCAGTTTGCAGAGCCCACTGTGCAATGGCTCCACCCAACTCACAGATCAAGGGGCATGTGCCCCTCAGGCTTCCGCCAGGGTGCACACAGTGGCAGGAACCCCACATACCCCTGGATGAGCCTCCTGGGATCTGATTGTCCCACACCACGGCCTGGCCGGGACCCCATTTTTCCATTTACTCCAGTCCCTGCTCCTGCCTCTGTCTTACTTGATCTGTGCACTGCGCCCCCCCAGCCCCTGCCCCTTCCCCTTCACAGAATTGACTGGTAGTGCTGGGCTGGGCAGCCAGTGATCCACATGCTGGGTTGTGATCCTGGCTGCATGCGCACCCCTCACCACCCCTGCTGCAGCTGTCTGGAGCCTGTGGCTGAGCTGTCTTGCAGCCCTACCCACTGCCTCGCATTGTGGGGGCTGAGCCCCATTAGCCCCAGCCTTCCACCGCCTATGGATCTACCCCTCCCCCCGCTTCTTCACTAGAGAGGCGAACGAAAGCTATGTGAAGGGAAAGCCTCAGGTATAGGGAGAGAAAGTCTGTCTCAGAGTTTGAGGCCCCATCAAACTCTTCCCTTCCTCTTCCCCCTCCTTCCCCCCTGCTTTTTTTTGAGTAGGATAATACCATGGAGGTGTTAATCCCTACAGCAATCTAATCAAGAATAGAGTCCTGGCAGTTACTGGCCACATGGGCCTGGTCCGCTCTGTTTTGTAATTGTAATGTCTTGGCCTAGTGGTATAGCTGAAACTGGATGCCACGGCTGCAGCCATAGGCCTGGGCTCTTTTTGCTGTTTTACAGCCATTGCTTTTTAGCCTAGCTGTGTGGCTGTCTCAGCCATATATTTGGCTGGCAGATTTGGACCAGGGTGAAGCCTGACAGGGTTTGGGCCAGGTTGGGACCTGGCACTTCTTGTTGATCAAGAGTATAGGCCTGATCAGCTTTTGCTGCCCAGTTCAGGCCCAGTGAAATAGGCCTGGGCCTTCTTTTGCCCCTTTTGTAATTAATATCCCAACCAAGTGGTGTGGTTGGGTGCTAGTTGTAGTTCAGGCCCAAGCCAAGATAGGCCTTACCTTTCCTTCAAAGTTCTTTTGTTGTTTTCTGCTCAGAAGAGCTGGGATTGGGACTAGGAATTTTGCGGTGCAGTATGGTAACTAAAAACACAGTTAACCCCTCAAAGCCACCATGCAGAAGTGGAGTTCAGCACTCTACCACTTCTCCATGAGTGAAGAAACCCCTTGCAGCTCAAAAGGACCCATGCTCTTGAGCAGCTCCTTGCAGCACAGTGAATCCAAGGAGCAGTTCATAGGACTTTCTGGTGTGGGCCCCCTTTTCCAGCCCATTGTTGAAGGGCAGATATAGGCCTGCAGGCCCCCAGAACTACCCTTTGGGAAGCCCCAATTCCCAGATTGTCTGGGCGTGGGTGAAGCCCCCTCCCCCCCCCCAGAGGGTGCCACTTATAGACTTTGCTTTGTACTTAATAGTTTATATATATATATATATATATATATATATATATATATATTTGGGGTTTTCTTTTGTTTGTTTTATTTTTATTGTTTGTAATAAATTTGGGATTTTGTCTTTACACTGCTTGTGAGAAGGCAGTTTTGTTTATATTGGATGTCCCAGCAAATTCAGTTTTCCCAGATTTCTGGGTAGGGGTTTGAGCCACTAGTATAATTTATGGGGTACCACAAAATGTGAACCCAACCCCTTTTGTTTCTGAGGAGTTACATCAGTATGATGGGAAATCTAAAATATTCAGTGGCAGGGAGATGAATATGACAAACCATACAATTAATTATACTGCTTAGTTCCTGTTCCAATTCCACCTTAGTTCGAAGGTGTAGGAATATGGAGAAAATAAATTTTGGTAATCAGATCCATACTATATACTAGTATTACATTAGAATTTAAAGGAGATATTTAAAGGATTAGATACCCATTGATTTCAAGTAATTTGAATAATCTATGGACATCTTGTAGCACCTCCACTAATTCATTATTTACACATTGGAGTTTGCAGTGCACTGAATTGAGAGGGATGAACAAACACTGTATAGTAATTTTTTTGTACTGTAATATTAAAGTAGCTTTGAGCAGAAACATTTCCCCCCGTCATTTCGCTATTGTTTTATTAAAAGTTGAAAATAGCCATGTAGATTTTATGAAACTTTTTGGAATATAACACAGATGTAATTCTGAAAATGTGTCTTGCATTCTTTAAAGTGCAAAACACTCTGCAAAAATGCAGAGATTAAATTGAGAAACAACTGGACACTCATTTACTTTTGATTGAGAAAATGCAGCCACATGCCTGCAGTAGCTCAGGCCAGAAGCCAGGGGGTGCTACAGCATGGTTCTCTGGCATGTAGCCAGTATGGGCTGTGTGTTTGCTTCCTCTTCCTGTTGTCCCTGAGGTCTCTGGGATTTGCAGTCCAGAATTACATAAGCAGGACTCTGCAGGGTTGCTAATCACTTCCTCTTCCTGCTTCCAAGTGCCTCTGGGATTCGTAGTCCATAGTCACATCCAGCAGTATCTTTCAGTAAGGTTAGTAGGGCAGGGCAGGATTGTACTCAGGGGAAGGGGGATTTAACCCTCCTCCCTGGCCCCAGACCCCAGCTGGGGTTTTTTTTGGGGGGGAGAGGGGGGTACTCTCCCTCACCTCCAACTCTTCTCTGCTGGAGCAGACAGCCCAGCCCAGCCCAGGGCTTCAAAGCATGCTGGGATGCTGGAGGACTCTGATTTAACTTAAACCAGGAAGGGGTCTGGAACAGAAGTTTCATAAGCCCAAATCAGTTAAGTCTGATACTATATTCGATCAGATTTATCTTAAACCAGTTTCAGCCAGGTTTAAACCAGTTTCTGATTACTTAAACGAGTTTATGTGTAACTTCTGTCCCTAGCCTTAGGGGTTGTAGTAAACCTGACCAGAAGTTGTCTTAACAAGTAATAAGCACCGTATTTTTAAATAGATGTTTCTATACTGAAAGAATGTACATATATGAAAGTACTAACCAATTGCCCATCAAGAATGATAGGGGGCAGGGGGCCAAGGGGGCTGGGATGGAGTGCCACCAGCTGATGCACCATTCTGCTGCTGTTCTGCCTCTTGCAGGAAGCAGGGTGGGGGGAGCTGAGGCCAGTGCTGCTGGCCTCATCTCCCCTACCCTCTGTCTGGTCCTCAGTGCAGCTTCGGAATTATGGCAGCACTCTCCCATGTTTGGAGCACTGTGATTGGCTGTTTCCATCAGCCAATCAGAGTGCAAATAAAGCGTTATGGACAGACAGACAGACAGACTTAGGCTTTTATAATATTAGAATTATGGATGTTTTTGGAACATATAAAATATAGGTTAATTCCATTAAGGTTCAGTTTCATAGGTGTGCTCTAGGTTAGTTCAATTTGCTTCTAGTGTTAGAAATGCAACTATTGCAGCGTTGTCCCAGTACATGTGAATGTGGAATTGTTTAGTGTCTCATTTTCTAAACTACTGCAGTGACTCCATATGGCATGTGTATATGTCCTCCTGAAAGATGGGAAAACTCCGCTGCCTTTAGAATTCCTGTCTCATGCCACCACCTTCAGGAGTTGCACCCGCAGAATAGTGACCACTCACCTACTCAAAAGAAATGTTGGGGGAAAGCTCCAGTTATTTTCTCTAATTTGTTCTGTTATTAAAGATCTGCTCCTATTTTGGAGTCTAACCATACTCTAGTTCATATATTTACTCTATTAAGGGCTAAGTGCCTTCTGGATACTAATGACTACTCTGTTCCTGGTTTCCTGTGGGGATAGAATCAACACCTAAAAAATAACAGTGGCAAGGGATTGCTTTAAGAAAAATATTTTCCTCCCATTCTGTAGCCCTTTTCTTTCTTGTTTTATCTCTAATACCTCCTACTCTGCTTCACATAGCTACTCAGAAGAAAACATCTCTAAACCTCATTCAGTAGTTCATTCAATGAGCCAATCAGATGCAGAAGTGGAAGAGAGACTAGATTAGCAATGGTGAACTTCTATAAGACCACATTTATTAGCTCTGTAATGACTACAGATCCTCCTGCAGGTTCCTTACATGGCTCCATTTCTTTTGCTATGCTACATCATGCCCCATTTTAACTTATTTAGCCAAGTGTTATTTTGGGATCATATTGAGAGCTTTGAAGGGACCAGTGCTGAGCTTATGAAGAGCCTGAAGTGAAGAACACTCTATGGGCCATCTCACACCCCATTTTAATTGCTTCTGATTTATTTAAATCTCCAGGAATACTGAGTTGCTTTCTTATGGTTTAACATTTAAACTGCTTTTAGATGTTCTCACTACTGTGATTTAAAAGCATCTTTGAAAACACCCTAGGAGTTCTATGTGGATTGCTTCTTTCTTCTAGAATTAAACATTTAGTAACAGATAAAATACATCTTAGGGATACATTTTCCTATGGGGGTCAATTACAGTGTAGTTGCATTCTAATTCTCCAAAGTAAAGATGCTCCTTAATTGTCAGTGAAGCAATTTCCATTACTTTTTGTTAGGGAAGGAAGTAAAGGGAGGGGAGATATAATGATTTAGGTGGAGTGGGGGAAGGGGATACATAAGTATTGAAAACAAAACCGTGATGGAACCAATTGTATTCACTTCACTAAAGGAAAGTAAATAAAGTCCATGGATGAACAGTGTTTCAATATTAAATGTTTAGATAAAAATAATTCAACATGGCATTTACATCTCAGATGGAAGTGGTGTTAGGGTATTATCAGCCAGGAATTCTCTGGTGTTTGGAGGATGGGACCTGTCTCCCCTTTGCTAACTGTATGATAAAACTCTTAAATTCTGAAATATCAAATTGCAAAGGAAGAGTCAAAAGCACTCTTGTTGGGGCTTATTGAGCAAATGCCATGTGTGTCAAATCCAGGTGTGTCACATGTTGGAAAACACCCAAAACATGATTCCTTCTGTAATGGCAGAATATTCCATAGGGATGCAGGGGCTTCTTGATGGAAATGTGTACAAGATAGTCTGAACAGGCAGCACTCTAAAAGGATTAAGAAAAGGGGGAAAAGAGAAAAGCGGGATGTGAGTGAGGGTCTGTGCCTAAGGGTGCACTGAGATTTTTGGGGCTGATATCAATAGTCAATATATAAGGAGGCATATCAGCTGATACTGATCTGATTTCTGATACAGCTGCCTCCAGCTGGTAAGTCCAGTATGGTAGAAGGGGAGTGGGGGAGGGAAGAGGTGTGGGGGGGGGGAGATCAACACCCTTTGCAGTAAGATAGATGGGCAGGGGCAGGCTTACACCCCAAGAGGGCACGAGGGGGCATGTGCTCCCCGGATCTGTACTGGGCACAGTGGGGCGGCTGCAGCTGAGGATGTGCAGGGCTCTTACTGGCCTGGGCTGGGCTCAGAGTGGGCACCGGTGGCCCTAGGAGAAAGCTGCAACCATCCCAAATTTCACTGCTGCTCCACTCCCAGCACCACCGCCACCAGCCACCTGGTGTAGCCCTGGCTCTTCCCAGCATGTGGGTGGAAGTGGGGCATTGAGCTGGGGCTACATCAGGTGCACAGTGGCAGCAATGCTGGGAGTGGGGGCCTGGGCTGGGCTCAGAGTGGGCACCGGTGGCCCTAGGAGAAAGCTGCAACCATCCCAAATTTCACTGCTGCTCCACTCCCAGCACCACCGCCACCAGCCACCTGGTGTAGCCCTGGCTCTTCCCAGCATGTGGGTGGAAGTGGGGCATTGAGCTGGGGCTACATCAGGTGCACAGTGGCAGCAATGCTGGGAGTGGGATTTGGGGTGCATCCTGCACAGATCAGGGGGGCACCCCCCCATGCCCTCCCAGAGGAGCAGCAGTGGCAGGGCCCACCTCCCCCCCCCCCCCCCA